>NC_061863.1:48239870-48479870 GCF_907164915.1 Impatiens glandulifera | reverse complement strand
ACGTATAAGCAACTAGGACACCCGGACACCTTGACACACTCAAGTGTGCTCTTCAGTCTATGGCATAGTACCCTGCATGTTTCCCAACCATCAATCAGGTTATACAAGAGGGCAATAGCGACGGTTCATATAGACTTTGTTAAAAGAATATATAGATGATAATGATACTTTCATTATATGAATGGAAGAATATCTGTTTTGTTGAATATTTTGAATTAATCCAAACAAGACATAACAATTTTAGTTCCAATATCACATGCATTTGAGTAATTGAATTCACTTAATTTGATTTAATATTGTGAATTTTATTTATAAATTAAAATCACTCAATTAGGATCACATTTTCTTATAAATAAACAAAAAGTTTTCTTATAAATAAATGAACATAAGAAAAATATTATAAACTAATATTTTTTATTTTGATGCAATTAACATAATATTAATTATAAATAAAATATTTTTATTTAAAATTTTAAAAATATCAAACAAAATTGTCAAAATTATTATAAGTAAATACATTTTTTTTAATAAATTCAAATAATTAGTATTATAAATGATGATTTGATTAATAATAATATATACAGATATTATATATTAACGATGTGAGTGAAGCACGTTCTCGGGATGAAGCGCGTTTCCCTTCCATTTATTAATAATAAGTAGATAGAAGTGAAACGCGTTAATGAAAATGAATCACAAATCTCGAGTGAAGGACGTTTCACTTTTATTTAATAATAATATATAAATAAAAGTTAATAGCTCTATGTTCAAACCACACTTCACTTTCATTTGATAATAATAAGAATAAGTGAATGAAACACACCCTCAGAGGAGTGATGCGTTCTTCACTTAACTTTAATAATAATATATAAATAAATAGAAGTGAAACACGCTCTACTCCCATTATATACAATTAATTAACCTAATATTTTTAAAAATAAAACATTTATTTAAAATTTAAAAAATATTAAACAAATTTAACAATATTATTATAAAGAAATATATATTTTATAAATAAATTAAAATAATTAATATGATAAATGATAATTTAATTAGTATATATATATATATATATTAAGATATAGAGGTGAGCGCGATTTACTTCACCTATAATAAAGTTTCATGCAAGTCTTCAATAAAGAAATGTGAAGTGCGCTTTATTTGAGATTGTGTTTTTAATATATCTGTTGAACCATAAATAAATCGGTTATCTTTTTGGATTTTAATTTTTTTACCCGAATGTATTATAATAATATAATATTAACGCTGATGCACGAGAAACAAAAACACATGACATTCGGTAACATGAGATCCTGAGTGAATCTAACCGTCTAGTATAACACTTTAGTCTTAAACTTAGAACTTAAATGAGACTTAGTCGTTGTCATGTTACATATAACATAATATTAACAAAAATATGTCTTAAAAATAATTCATTGGTGCTCTTAACTTATGCATGTACCCAAATTTAGACACAAAGACATGCTAATAAAAGATTAGTAAATTTTACAACTGGAGTTAAGTATGATTTAAAAAACATAGCTAAATACCTGTAGATTAAAAAATTTATTGTGATTTGAGTTCATTTAAATATTAACAAGACTTATCTCTATGTAAAAAGTTTGTACTAGGCTTAACTTCATTAAAATCAATTATCACCTTATAAACTTTTATGTAGCTAATTTTAAAATTTATAATGAAATTGTACTAGTAGTATATTGATTTTGAATATAAACTACATATATTATACAATTGGTTCAATTATGATCAAAATACATATTTTTTAGAAATGTCACACATTCTATGTAGATTATAGAGTTTGGGATTATAGATTGACTAATTCCTAATTATGTGTGAAGCAAGGTGGTATGTCTTTCTCCCATAAATGAAGGGTCAATGGTTTTAATGCAATATTGTTATATTAACAACACATCATTCATGCATACACTTACTCTTAATTAGTTATAATTAATAGTCTATATCTCATGCTTTCATGTTCCATCATTCGCTCTTGCCCGACCGCCATTTATCAATTATAGGTTCATTAATTTTAATTTATTGGGCATATCCTATCTTATTTATTTGCTCATTAATTAGTTAATTTGATTTGTAAAGCTTTTTTTTTTTTTTTATCAAATTGAAGAATGTATTAATGATAAACATATAAGAAATTAAGACATGAACTAATATAAGAATACGGATTCATTTTGAGCCCTCTAATGGCTTCTTAATGAGAATATTGATATTCTAGAAATCCTAAATTCAATATTTAGTTTCAAAGACAAAAAAAATAATGATTAAGTCATCATTATTCACTTAATTCGTCAGGACATGTTTGATCCCCGATCTAATGGTTTTGCTAAACGAATTATATATAGAAGAAAATTAAACATTAATTGTTGGAAGAAACTTTGAGAGTCCAAGATCTCGTTTTTTGTATGTAGCGTTATTCACAGTAAAATTCTTACGGATGATATGTACATGAAAAAATGTTGTGTTGTGGTTAGTCGTATGTGTCATTAGGATGTTGAATCGCCAACTCACTTATTTTTGCATTGTCGATGGGTGACTAGTATATGAATTCTGGAGTCTTTTGTGGATTATTATTGAAATTCATGAGTGATGCCTAGTCTTTGAGTAGTTTTTGAGAAATTTGGATTGATTCGACTAATATGAGAAACTTACTTAATTAGTTTACCATCCCAATTATATTTTGGTGGACTATCAGGTTGGAGAGATATATCGTCGAATTTTCACTGATCGTAATCGTTCGATGTGTATCATTCATAATGTTATTATTATAATGTTTTCTGAGATTCATTCCGGAAAGCCGGTAGAGTTCGACGGAGAGTTAATCGTTTTTTCTCGAGAGTTTACGTGTTCGATAACTTATTTAATTAGTAACGTTTTTTAATTTTTAATTTTTGTTTTTTGTTTTTATTTTTTATTTTTTATTTTTTTCTTTTAATGTAATGTTTTTGTTGTTACGTTGAAATGATTTTTTAATATATATTAACCTTTTTAAAAAAAATAAAGAAGAATATATATATATTATATATATATTTGTATAGATGTAATATTAATTAATCTATTTTGAAAAAGAAAAGTAATAATATTGGAATGAATGGAGAAAGTTGATATTATATATATATATATATATATATATATATATATATATATATATATATATATAATAAGCCAATGGAAATAGATAATATTTATTTATTTATTATTATTATTATTTTAACACAGAACA
Organism: Impatiens glandulifera; assembly: GCF_907164915.1. NCBI lineage: Eukaryota > Viridiplantae > Streptophyta > Magnoliopsida > Ericales > Balsaminaceae > Impatiens > Impatiens glandulifera. The sequence goes on along the minus strand of NC_061863.1, from coordinate 48,476,614 downwards.
TGACATTTAAATCGTTTTATAGAATTGAATAGTTAATTTGGTCTATTATTATAAATCACTCTGATCATTTAAACAAAACATATTATTGGTTATATTTTGGTAATATTAATACTCATGATGTTAACTAATTAAGTGAATAAACCTATTTGGACTTGAGAATTGAGATATGATGGTTTCTATTGCAATTAAAAAAATTAGGGGTTAATTATAATTCATAATTTGTTTGGAGTATTTTCATTATATTTTAGTTCAAACCTATTGATTTTATTCCAAGCAAATTTCATTATCTAATCATTAAAATTACTCAAATTAATGAAAAACAACTCAATTTAAGTTTCCGTCCCATTCAAGCTTGAGTTATCTTAAGGTGATACACCAACAAATCATTTGAATTTGATGAGTTATTCCCTCTTCCCTCCTTTTTCTACTCTGAAAAAAATGTGTTAGTCACTTTCTTACTTTGAATTCGATTCTAAGTGGACAAATGATTCATGATTTAGTCAATAAATGCATATGGACTTAAAAGATCATAAATGACGAATGAAAGATCATAAATGACGAATTCAAAAAATAGAGTATAGTAGGGTTGAAAAGTCCAACAAAATTTAACCTAATTATTATTATTATTTTTAAATTGTTAAAATATATAAATAATTTGTAGATAATAAAAAAAGTTTTTAGGATTGACTTTAGCTCAATACAGATCTTTTTATTAAGGTGTGCTTAAATACTAAATTTATCTAGTGAATAAAGATAATAGGTGTTACTATTTTGATATATATATATATTTTTGAATTAACGGAGAATTAACATGATATCTCATATCCATAGTTCCCGTTTAAACTCAAAACGCTTTCAGCTGGAATTGAACCCGAGACCTTTTAATTTTTCAAGTCAACTCTTATCACTGGATTACTTTGGCGTGATACTATTTTAACTTTCAAAAGAGTGAAATATAGAAAAAATCAAAAATTAATATGCTTGGTTTAACTTGAACCTAAATCAAGTATACAAAGAATTCCATCTAAATCTCTGGCTACATGACTTTTTGAAAAAATAATATTCCTTTATTATTGTTTATCTATTTAAGCTTAAAAATAATTACTTTAAAACTTAGATTGTTTTCGGACCCATTATATTATTATAAGGTGCTTTAACTCCATCCATTTATTTAAATGGGTTAACACAAGAACAACAAAATATACCATGACAACATCTCAACACATGGTTGATAGTGTGTGACAGGTACATACATTATTCATACATTTAGACATTTTATTTATCAGAACCAAAATAAAGTTATGGGGAGACTACATGGTTTCCACCAAGTTTAAGCCATTACCAAAAGACCTCTGGTTTCCACAGTCCAAGTTATCTCCCGGGTTAACCCCAAGTATACCGCAGTACCTCCTATAGAACCCGATCCGATCTTGAACCCTCGAATCTGATCCGTGCCCACATTCCAGCCCGCCGTTTATGATGTTGGTAATGACACCGTATCCAGGCACGCGTCCAGCCGCTTGGTCCGCCCCGCTCGGGGACCATCTCCCTGTGATGACATCGTGGCAAGACGGCTTGGGGGATTGAGGAGTCATCCAGAACCATATTGCAGTCTTGAATGAGATTGTAGGGTCGGTTGCAACCAGGTCTGGGTTATTCAACAAGTCCACACTTATTGCTCTTCCAGCCGGTCCATAGTTAAAGTTGCTGAAATTAATAATAAATTAAACAGTTCAAAAAACAAGATCTTTTAAGATTTCAATTTCATGGATCAGATCATTTACTTACTAGGAGATTTGGATAGGACCGCGACCAAAATACTTCCTGCCTGGTGCACAAGGCCACTGTGCGTTTGGCGAACAGTAATCGGGAGGATTGCCCTGTTCCCTCAAGAAGCAGTACCCCCAAGCATATGGGCCATCCGGCGCTGACGCCCACCCACCTATATATCAATATGTGTTTATAACATTGTTTTCTTTATTTAATAAAATGCATTTCTCATGATTTATCCTTAATTAGTAGTACCTGTGGTTTCGTGGGAAGTTTGAGCCAAGAAAGCAGCGATTTCCTTTTTCCTAGTGTTTGTGTCGCCAGTAGTGGCGAACCCATTAAAGGATCGGGCGGCGCCAATGAAAGCGTTGTAGGTGTAGAATCCCTTGCCAGGGCAGGAACCTTCGTTGCGGTGTTTTAGTATGTCGTTGAACATGGATTCAGTTATTAGGCTAGTTATATCACCGGCAGGGCCAGGGCCTGGAGTTGGGGTGCCGCCGCACTGGCTTTGGCAACCTTCACCGCAGTAATCTCCGGTGTTACCGCACCACCCGAACTTGCTGCAGCAGAGGCCACCAGGGCATAAAGCGCCACCAGCTTGACGGCCGCATTGCTCAGCCAAACAGCATGTGGCTGCTGCTGCTATGGCCAGGAGAGAGAGGAGTGGGAAGGGCAAAGGTCTAGAAGTTTTCATGGTTTGGGTGTGTTAATGGATTTAGATCGATATTTATGTGATTGTATAATGGGGTTATATATATATATATATATATATATATATATATATATATATATATATATATATATATATATATAGTAGTTAAAGGGGAAATTTGATGAAAATACTATAATATTTGCTTTAATTGTGTAGATGATCCGCGCCTAACAAAAGTTGTGCAAATTCTATTTTTCGGACAAAAATACATCCGTCTCGCGATGGCACGGTTGTCACGCGATGACACTCGACGATTTAGGGTTCAGTCGTGTAACGCGACGAGAGTGTTTTTGTCTGAAAAATATAAAGTGATAATCTGCGCAATTTTTATTCAATTTTTATTAGAGGCCAGTACTACACAATTAAACAATTATTAGGGTCATTTCATCAAATTTCTTGGATGTTTTTTTTTATTATTTAATCACCGAGATATCAAATAGGAATTGATAGCTTGAAATGTATATATTAAATTGTCCTTTTGTTAATTAATACAATTAAATGCATTAGTTAAGTCATGGTTTTCCTCAACATGTGCCGTGTCATATGATGGCTAAATTATCTTACATTGGAAAAGTCAGAGAGTTAAATTATTTACTCTTTATATACTTTTTCATTATCAAATTATCAATCCATCCAATTCTTTTGAATGACTTTATCAATTAAAATACTTTAAAAAAAACAAAAAATTATAGTATCATGCATACCGTCATTATTACGGGATTTGAGAAAACCCGTAAAAACAATTAGGAGAGATTTCATCGTTTTTCTTAAAAAAATTGTGCAATTTATGTTGGAATTATTTCCAATATTTGGGTACATATATTATTTAATAATTGTATATTAGTTGTTATCATAATAAAGATTAAAGCTCAATTAGAGTGATCTATTAAAGTATAAAGATTATGGAACTTATTTAGACATCTATAATAAATGTGGGGATATATTTGTGTAGAAGCAGAAATACCATTTATTATTTCGTTGATGAGCCAAATAATAAATGGGTATATTAGGGCTAGGTCCCCAACCCATATAAATAACCTACCTATTTGTTTCTCTCATCGAACATTAAGGTTTATGTTCATCTCTCAAGAACACTAAAGAAAAAGGCTATCGATATAGGGTTGGAAGACTTAAACCCCACCCACATCTGACATTCCGATTCAGGTCCAGATCCAGAACAAGAAGATCCACATTCAGATTCAGGTCCAGATTCAAGAAATCAAGAGAAGATCAAGAAGAAGAGAATAACGAAGAACGGCTTAATGAACCGTTCTGCATTCAAGATCCAGGTACGTTTCCGCAATTACAGTTTATCTCGATTTATCGACATAGAGTATACAGATTGTAGACTTAAGGATTAAAGATTTAGACTAAAAAACTAACAATTTAATCTTTTAGTATTTGAGTTCTGGTATCTTTATTTTTATTATTTAATATTTTGTTTAGTTATATATATTTAATCGACTCTCACTTTATAATATTTCATTAACTATTTAAAAAGATAAAATTTTTAAAAAATTATAATAATTCAACTAAATAAAGCTTTAATTATTTTTATATATTGAGTGATAATTATTAAAAAAACAATAAAAATCTGAAATAAGCTAACATTAACCAACTCTGAATAATCAACATTAATGGATTATTGATTTAATTGATAATGAAAAAATGAAAAAAAAAGCATATCCAAGCATATAGAAGAGCATCTCTCTTAGGTAATAATCATAGAACATAAGCAAAAAAATAAAAATAGAAATAATCATAGGTGGCCCTTGACACGTACACTTACCAGTTTTTTCTTTTGTGTTCTTGACTTAGTCAAAGCCACCAGCAGAAATACATTTTTAATCTTATCCTATATATATATATAATATAATTATATGAAATGTGAGTTTTATCAGAACTTTTATATTAAAAAGATATATATATATATTCTAATTTTCAGTCAAATGAATATAATTTTGAAGTTAAGCTATGTTCTAGATTTAAATTTTAGAGCACAAATAATAACTTAAAGAAAATATAAATAAAAGTCTATTAACTATCGGCTGCACTATATATACTATATAGATTCGTTGGGTCATTAATTGCTTCACTCAACGCTCAATGGATAAGATATTGAAAGTTGATTTTAAATTCAATATGCTGACCTAATTTTTATTAGAAAAAAAAAAAACTCAATTCTCACCTTTTGCTAATGTTTATAATAATATTTCAAATTTCTTTTAAGTCTCACAATTTAATTAGTTAATTGAAGATGTATGGTAATAGTAAATTAGATATGTTATTACTTTTTTTTTATTAGGACATGAGTCAAAACAAAGGTAGTCTGCTTTATTGGTATAAGTTTTTAGGGGTTGATAATATTAATACTTAATTTAGCATTTTAATTAATGAATAAACTAAAGAAGATAGTCAAATAGTAGATAGAAATTTGTAGATGTGGAAATAAGTAATTATTCATTTAAAAATGCTTTATAGAATTGAACTATATATGTGTGAAGTTTGAACTATAGAATATTAACATATATTTAAATGAAATAATATTATAAAATATAACTTAGATACCTTCATAATTTATTTTATGATTTAAAAAAAGTTTTCATATAACCTCTGTTTCTCATTAATACAATGTTTCTTGCCATTTTTTTTTACAATACACTGAATCAGCATTATTATTATTATCACTATTATATGTTACTTTAATTAGTTGACTGTCATCTCTCTACTTCTTCCTCTAGAATCCAATTTCAATTTTTCTTCATGCCTAATTTTATGCCAACTTTTGGTAACTTTATAAAAGTATAATCATAAATTGTTTTTTCTGCTGTTGTTTAAATATATATTATATAACCTTTTTTAAGTTTTAAAGAAAAATGTGAGAATACTTAACAAAGAGTAAGCATCTAAGCATACAGTTAAATATGAGATTTTTTTATTCATTTTATGGCATAATGGCAAAAAGATTTGGATATTTCCAACTATCTTAAAAAGATAGACCTTGGTTGAGTGTTTGCAAGTTATCTTAACTCGGGATTAGTTACACTAAAAGAGAAATTAAACGCAACGTTTTAAAAAATGAGAATTTTATTGTTACATGATATGATATGAGACTCATAAAAAATAAAGAAAAAATAGATAATTTGTTGACCTATACTTTTTATTGTTAGAATATATTGATGAGAAACATAACACAAAAAAAAATCAATAAACAAAAAGTAACATACAACACATGTCAAAAGAAAATATACACATAACAAGGAAATTAAGAACATGTTCAACATTTTTTTTTATGCTCACCGGTTGATTCGGACATTTATGTGAAGTTTATTGCTGCAAGTTTCATAAGAATGTGATATAGGGTTATTTACTAATACAATAATAATATTTTTGAAAGATTTTAAAGAATTTTGGACATAATTTTGTTGTCGACATAATTGAGACTTATTTAAAAATGTACACAAATACTTAATAGTCAAGTTTTAAAATAAACTAATTATAATTTTAAAAAGATAATAAAAATAATTAAACAATTATTATAATTTAATTCAATCAAATCTTTAAATAATGGGGAAATATAAAAAAAATAATAATAATATTTGTGTGATATAATATTAACACAAAAAGAAATAAAATGTTTTGTTATGATAATATAATTTACAAAAATATGGTAATATTTTTGAAAGATTTTTATATAATTTTGTATAAAAATATTGGTATTAACCTAATTGAACTTTATTTAATAATGTATATGAAAACTTTAAAAATTTAAGTTATTTATTAATAAATGAATTGTAATTTTAATAAGATAACAAAATAAGTAAACATAAAATATGTTGTTATAATGTCATCCAATCAACCTTATTTAACAAAATTATAAACAGTGATATATATATATATATTTTAAAATTTTGAATCTATTTTCATACACTAAACAATTATAGATCTCCTACACTCATTTTGAATATTTTGCACAAATTGTAATTAAGGTGTTCAAACAAAGAATAAGATTATAATAACAAAATCATGTTAATAATATATTGACCAAATAACATGTCAATCTAATTAGTGTGCTTTTCAGGAAGATACATCTTTTACTTCACTGCAACATTTTGTATCAACCATTGATAGTTATCGACCTTACTTTTACTACTAAAGTTATTAGAAATCAATAAACAATAAAGAAAATAAAGAAAGATGAATGAATATAAATAGATAAATTATTTTTTCCCCACCACAAAAAAAATGATAAATATGTGAAAATAAGCTTATTAAACAATATACATTTTTAAATAAAAGCTATTACTGTAAAAAAAAAAAAAAAAAAAAAAGAATAATCAAAATCTTAACTTAAAGAGTGAAAGAAAACAAAATAGAATGAAAATTACATAGTAGAGTTAATTAAGTGCCCAAACGTATAAAGAAAACAAATTTATTTAATATTTCTAATTTATTGACATTATCACCATAAAAATACAATTTAAGCAAAAGTTTATGAAATAATAAAATAATTTTATCTTTTGATTCATAATGTAACAAATCAAATGTATTTTTTTAAGTTATATTTTTCTTTTGAAAAGTGTAACAATTTAATTACTTCACACAAAAAAACACAATTAATTTATTCATGATGAAACAACAAACCCAATATAAAACATAATTTATTTGTAAGTTAATTAAAAACAATATACAACATGAAAAATAAAATTCATTCCACAGCCAAACAGGCCTTAACCTCATCCATTAAATTAAATTAATCTCCCATGTTTACCATGAATGAATTGCTTTTATTGAACAAATTGACAAACTAACTTTAAAATAAAAAATAAAATGTCATTACCTATTAAAACATCTTTAGCATAAAAACCTACTGTGTGCACTTGATCTTTTAAATCTGTTCAAAAACAATTCATATGCACATCACATTTCCATATTATATTCAATAATTTCACATTACCTAATATTTTATTTTCCCATTTATCATTAGTTCTTTTTCATAAACAAAATTGAACTTCTGATTTACTTCATCATCTACCTTTGATCATTATCCACCAGAAGAAGAAAAAGTTTGGTATGTTATAATCTATTTTATTGCATGCATTGTTATGATCAAGTTGTTTGATTTCTTAGTACATTGTTAAGATTAATTTGTTATATGCATACTTGTCAAAATAATATATATACATATATTATTAGTTCAACCCATCATTTAATTTTTCATCATCATCTTCAAATCCTAAAGAGAATTAGAGAATATATTAATGTAAATGAGAAGTATCTTCTAGTTGAGAGAATAATAAGAACTTAGGGGTTAGGGGTGAGATAATGAGACAAAACTAGAAGATGTCATTGGAGGGAAGTTAAGACTTTATACAAGTTAGACTGAGGGAGATAGAAAAATTATAAGAAGAAAAAGTTGGCTTCAATTTATTTATTTATTTATTAAGCTTTATTGCATTCACGAGGAAATAAAATATTTAGAATGGAAGATTGCATTAATGAGAAAAATGGTAGATTTGCAATAAAGAGGAAAATAAAATATTTATAATGAGAAAAATGAAATATTTGCAATAAATTTCATTAAATTAGAAAGAAGATATTTTTTTCAGTATAAATAAAATGTATGTTTCTCTCATTCGATAAGAAAAATAAGAGATAATAATTTGTAATTGTTTTTAAGATATAAAAGATTTTATAAAAAAATCCTCCAAATCTTGTTAGTGATTCTCTTCCTCGATCAACAAGCTTCAGTTAAACGGTAAAAAACAAATTTGACACCCTTTTATAAGTTGATTGTAATTTTTTTTTAACATCATTTGTAAATTGAACATATATATACAAGGTATCTTGGTATCCCAAGAACCTACACCGATAGAAAGTAGACCGTGTTTCACTTTTTAGTGCCACGGCCTGCTGGTTGGCTGCTCCTGCTGTGTTTTTAAATGTGATGTCGACTACAAGAAAATCTTGCCCATATATGTCTACAAAATAAAATTTGGAAGTCTTATATTATATCAATCTATAATCATCTTTTAATTTAGTTGGAAAAATATTTTAGAATTAAATGCACATGCAGTAGTTGTCTTGTCCGTATGGAATCCACTTCCATTATTTCTATCCCCGGACACTATGGTTTTGTAAATGCCATACCCTAAGAGGGTTAGCATGGTCTTTATTTCGGGAACCACAATGTTTTCTCTATAAATCTCGAGTTTTAACTTTATGTATGTTCGAGAAGTACTATAGACTATAGTTGGGAGAGGCTGCAATAGTAGCTCCAATTGTGCTGTATTGGCCTGTTCTATTTTTGGCAACGTAAATAATTTGTGGAAGACAAATTCCACAAGCAGAGACAAAATATGGTAACGTTGCCAAAGATGGAACAGGCCGGTACAGCACAATTGGAGCTGCTATTTATAAACTATCTTTCATACGATTAGCAATGAAAACACACTATAAACATAAATACATATTGTTAGCGACTCAAATTCAAACACACAATATTTCTAGTTAAGAAAAATTTGATCATCTTTTTATTGAGTAGATATTCTGTAAGTAAATATTTTAAAATATTATACATTGATTGACTACAAGGAGTTTTATAAGGAATTACAGGAAGAAGTTACGAGCGGGAGGATGAGATGATGTTAAGAGAGTCTGGTGTTTTTAGTGACAACCTAGGAGGAGGATCTCAACTTGGTATTATCACATATTGTCTTTTGAGATACCAAAAAATGCCACTCTATTTTCCAGATGAGGTTTGATTCTTATTCTTCAAATGCCACTTTGTTTTCTATGTTAAACTAGATGATGACTTGGTAATGTCAATATTCCCCTTCATTTTTTACACATGACCAATGTTCAATGGGATGAATATTTCACATTATATATGATTGGAGACAAAATGACATTTATGAAATAGCCTTACAAATATTTATACTAATTGAAACAACAATAGTTCATATTAGATCTAGAAAACGTGGAACTGTAGCAGGAATCCATGTTACTCCGTTGATAAAATTCCTAACGGTATAAAGCAGTAGTATTCAACAATAATACCCGTCCTGACCATGTGACTCTCCTAGTGGTGACTGTACCAGCGCCTCTATTATCATACTCTGCATAAAACAGTTTATCCAGGGGACTAGTGTCATCCCACTTCATCCACCCTTGTGGATCGATAAGTGGATGAATCTCTTCCTGCATAATAACGACCCAGGAGTAGAATCTCCATGGTCTTCCAAAGTAAGTCTTTACAGACCCTTGTAAGCCAGCATCAGCTAGAATGGTGCAGTTATGAAAGATTGTCCCTCTTTCTTCTTCGGAATTTTATCTTCCTTGAGCTGTAATTGTGTTTGGCTGTCCAGGAAGTGGTTCACGAGCGAAAATCCTACAGTTTTGAAAAACTACTACTGCGTTTCCAAAAATGAAGTCCACAGTCCCAAATACTTCACAGTCTCTGTAAAATTGCATTCTAGCTTTTGCATACAAGGTATCTTGGTGTCCCAAGAACCTACATTGATAGAAAGCAGACCGTGTTTCACTTTTTAGTCCCACGGCCTGCTGGTTGGCTGCTCCTGGCGTGTTTTCAAATGTGATGTCGACCACAAGAAAATCTTGCCCATATATGTCTACAAAACAAAATGTGAAAGTCTTATATTATATCAATCTATAATCATCTTTTAATTTAGTTAGAAAAATATTTCAGAATTAAATGCAGTGGTTGTCTTGTCCGTATGGAATCCACTTCCATTACTCTATCCCCGGACACTATGGTTTTGTAAATGTCATACCCTACGAGGGTTAGCATGATCTTTATTTTGGGAACCACAATGTTTTTTCTATAAATCCCTGGTTTTACCTTTATGTATGTTTGGGAAGTACTGTAGATTGTAGTTGGGAGAGGCTGCAATAATAGCTCCAATTGTGATGTATCGGCATGTTCCATTTTTGGCAACGTAAATAATTTGTGAAAGGCAAATTCCACAAACAGAGACAAAATATGGCAATGTTGCCAAAGATGGAACATGCCGATACAACACAATTGAAGCTGTTATTGCAGCCTCTCCCAACTACAGTCTACAGTACTTCCCAAACATACATAAAGGTAAAACCCGAGATTTATAGAGAAAACATTGTGGTTCCCAAAATGAAGACCATGCTAACCCTCGTAGGGTATAGCATGTACAAAACCATAGTGTCCGGGAATAGAAGTAATGGAAGTGGATTCCATACGGACAAGACAACTGCTGCATGTGCATTTAATTCTGAAATATTTTTCCAACTAAATTAAAAGATGATTATAGATTGATATAATATAAGACTTCCACATTTTGTTTTGCAGACATATATGGGCAAGATTTTCTTGCAGTCGACATCACATTTGACAACACAACAGGAGCAGCCAACCAGCAGGCCGTGGCACTAAAAAGTGAAACATTGTCTACTTTCTATCGGTGTAAGTTCTTGTGACACCAAGATACCTTGTATGCAAAAGCTAGAATGCAATTTTACAGAGACTGTGAAGTATTTGGGACTTTGGACTTCATTTTTGGAAACGCAGCAGTAGTTTTTCAAAACTGTAGGATTTTCGCTCGTGAACCACTTCCTGGACAGCCAAACACAATTACAGCTCAAGGAAGACAAAATTCCGAAGAAAAAGGAGGGACAATCTTCATAACTGCACCATTTTAGATGCTGCTGGCTTACAAGGGTTTGTAAAGACTTACTTTGGAAGACCATGGAGATTCTACTCCTGGGTCGTTATTATGCAGTCAGAGATTCATCCATTTATCGATCCACAAGGGTGGATGAAGTGGGATGACACTAGTCCCCTGGATAAACTGTTTTATGAAGACTATGATAATAGAGGCGCTGGTGCAGACACCTCTAGGAGAGTCACATGGCTAGGACGGGTATTGTTGAATACTACTGCTTTATACCGTCAGGAATTTTATCAACGGAGTAACATGGATTCCTGCTACAGTTCCACGTTTTCTAGATCTAATATGATCTGTTGTTGTTTCAATTAGTATAAATATTAGTAAGGCTATTTCATAAATGTCATTTTGTCTCCAATCGTATATAATGTGAAACATTCATCCCATTGAACATTGGTCATGTGTAAAAAATGAAGGGGAATATTGACATTACCAAGTCATCATCTAGTTTAACATAAAAAACATAGTGGCATTTGAAGAATAAGATCAAACCTCATTTGGAAAATAGAGTGGCATTTTTGTGGTATCTCAAAAGACAATATGTGATAATACCAAGTTGAGATCCTCCTCTTAGGTTGCCACTGAAAACACCAGACTCTCTTAACATCATCTCATCATCCCGCTCATAACTTCTTCCTGTAATTCCTTATAAAACTCCTTGCATTCAATCAATGTATAATATTTTAAAAAAGAAAAATGATTGGGAGCACGACTTTGGGGGAGCGACTCGTACAGAAAAAGTGACCTCGCTGTTATACGAAAGTGAGCTCGCTGTTATACAAAAGAGATTTCGTTGTTATACAAAAGGGACGAGGTCTCTTTTATATAACAGCGATGTCACTTTCGTATAACAGCGAGGTCAATTTCGTTGTACGAGTCGCTCCCCAAAGTCGTGTTCCCGATCATTTCTCTTTAAAATATTTACTTACAGAATATCTACTCAAAAAAGATGATCAAATTCTTCTTAATTAGAAATATTGTGTGTTTGAATTTGAGTCGCCAAACAATATGTATTTATGTTTATACTGTGTTTTCATTGTTAATCATATGAAAGATAGTTTATAAATTCTTTTCACGATAGTAAATCACTAACTACACCCAAAAAAAGACTTTTACCGAAACATAAATAAGGTTTAGCGGCGTATATTAGTGCCATCAAAATCTCATCGACGCATAAATTAGTGTTAGTAAAAGTGGCAAATCGAATAACAAGTTTGTGTGATTAATCAAGTAACAGATCTTCAAGATTAGAAATAACAATGATAGAATTTCAGGTAACAGATTTCAAGATAAAATCTAAAGAAAACTTAAAAGAAAAATCTTAAATTTAATATTTGACTTCTTCTTAGTTGATACACAAGTGCATTAAAGAAGTTCAATAACTAGAAAATGTTATTAGTAATGTTTATCAAGTACATCAGGTTTAACGGTGATTTATATATAAAGCGACGAGTGCTAAATTTGATAACATAATATTCCTTGCACTAAATGATGCGCTAATAGGTTGACCACTGCATGAATCTTTACAACTTCGGGCAACGATATAAATTGAATCAATGTTACTTCCAACATTAAATTTGTCTTTGTTACCTATATCTTGAATGCTTCAGGTATTCTGTTACGGTCCACGAATAAGAAACAACACTCTCCACGGTCCTATGGAACACTGGGCTAGAGACTCGGTCGGGAACTCTATTTTCATAGCATAACAATATTTTAATTCTGTTTTTCTATTTCCCACAAAACTGATTGTTGACTAAGTCCCTAAAAGTTGTTGTAACAGAATTGTAACCGACTACTCTCGGGTAATTCAACCGCTATAAATGTTGATGCCCACCCCCTTTTTCGCATGAATGAAAACTTTGTGAAAGTTCTTACTCTTAATTATTCTTTTCTGTCTTGAACCTCTATCTTGGACTGCTAGGTATATTCTAGCAGTATTCTCTTCTAATCTTTTTTTCTTCTTTCTTTAACCTCGAACTCTCTTCTCATATTATTTCCGCTGCACTTGATTATAGAATTCCACACACGGTCCCAACAATCAAGAACTCTATTCTTGATATCAAGAACTCAGAAAGCTAAGTTATAATTTCAAGCTTAACATATTGGTATCAGAGCTGGACGATTCTCCAAATGGTATAAACTCGCCAGCAGTCAGAAATGGATGCGCTTAAGGCCCTTATTGAAAATTTGTCCCAACAAACAACTGCTATGCAAGCTGTTATAGACCGAAGATTGGATGCGGCTAAAGAACGAATGAAAGTCTTTGAGAGCAGAGCATCTGAAAATATGCAAGAACCCCGCCACAGACCCTACGATGATAATTCTTGCCACGGTCCTTCCCCGTTTAGGCTCCAACACCCTAGTTAGAATCGTGACACACACTATGTTCCTCCAACCCGGCTAACCAATGTCGACTTTCCCCGGTTTGATGGGTCCGATGTGGAGGGCTGGCTAATATCTGTCGAGAAATTCTTCAGGGTGGACAAGACTAGGGATGCCACTAAACTAGAAATTGCACCCATTCACTTTTATGGCGATGCAAGAATGTGGTATGGATCTTATCTCCAGAACTGCAACCATATGGAAGCCTTATCTTGGGACGTGTTCAAGAGAGATCTTATGAGGCAATTCGGGCCCTCTATACATGATACTCCAATGAGGCAACTAATGAATCTGAAACAGGTTGGTTTTGTTCACGAATACAATTTGCAATACATGTCGATCTCTCAAAAACTCTACAGCATGCCAAAGGAATACATCATATATTGCTACTTGTCCGATCTGAGGGAGGAGATTGCAAACTGCATTAGGTTGCGATTTCCCGACTCTCTAAACAAATCCATGGCCATGGCTAAGGTCCAAGAAGCAACATACCGGTCCCTAATGAGCAGCGAACACTTGTACAACGCTGAACCAATATGTATGTCCAAGAAGCAACGTACCGGTCCAAAAGACAATTTATGTATGTTCGGGAAGTATTGTAGACTGTAGTTGGGAGAGGCTGAAATAACAGCTTCAATTGTGTTGTATTGGCCTGTTCCATTTTTGGCAACGTAAATAATTTGTGAAAGGCAAAATCCACAAGCAGAGACAAAATATGGAAACGTTGCCAAAGATGGCCAGGCCGATACAGTACAATTAGAGCTGCTATTGCGGCCTCTCTCAACTACAGTCTACAGTACTTCCCGAACATACATAAAGGTAAAACTCGAGATTTATAGAGAAAATATTGTGGTTCCCGAAATGAAGACCATGCTAACCCTCGTAGGGTATAGCATGTACAAAACCATAGTATCAAGGGATAAAAGTAATGGAAGTGGATTCCATACGGACAAGACAGCTACTGCAGGTGCATTTAATTCTGAAATATTTTTCTAACTAAATTAAAAGATGATTATAGATTGATATAATATAAGATTTCAACGTTTTGTTTTGTAGACATATATGGGCAAGATTTTCTTGTAGTTGACATCATATTTGAAAACACAACAGGAGCAGCCAACCAGCAGGCCGTGGCACTAAAAAGTGAAATACGGTCTACTATCTATCGGTGTAGGTTCTTGAGACACCAAGATACCTTGTATGCAAAACTAGAATGCAATTTTACAGAGACTGTGAAATGTATGAGACTGTGGACTTCATTTTTGGAAATGCAGTAGTGGTTTTTCAAAACTGTAGGATTTTCGCTCGTGAACCACTTCCTAGACATGAAAACACAATTACAGCTCAAGGAAGAGAAAATTCCAAAGAAGAAAGAGGGACAATCTTTCATAACTGCACCATTTTAGGTGTTGCTGGATTACAAGGGTCTGTAAAGGCTTACTTTGGAAGACCATGGAGATTCTACTCCAGGGTCGTTATTATGCAGTCAGAGATTCATTCACTTATCAATCCACTAGGGTGGATGAAGTGGGATGACACTAGTCCCCTAGATAAACTATTTTATGCAGAGTATGATAATAGAGGCGCTGGTGCAGACACCTCTAGGAGAGAGTCACATGGCCAGGACGGGTATTGTTGAATACTACTGCTTAGGCTAATTATTATACCGTTAGGAATTTTATCATCGGAGTAAAATGGATTCCTGCAATGATTCAACGCTTTCTGGATCTAATATGAATTGTTGTTACAATCAGTTTAAGTTTTTATAAGGCTATTTCATAATTGTCATTTTGTATGATTTTACATTGTATGGGTAGTAGTCTTTCTGCTTGGTTATGTTACATTCATCATGTCAATTTATTGCTACAGCTTATAAGTTTTCCTTCTTGGCCATGTTAAAAGTTTGTCTATTTGTATCAGAATTCTGTCACTTATGAGTTTCTTTGCCTTTGAAATTCTCTGTCACTTATGAGATGTTAGTGTTGTTTTGTTTTTTAATACGAGTAAGATTATTTGTTATTTTTTTCTAAGTTTCTGTTGAGAATCACTTATATTTAATGAAATGCTACTGATAACCCCATACATAAATAAAAATCATATGTCGATCCACAAACAATCCATTGAAAAAAGAAGTAAAAACAAAACCTTATAGTATTATCTTTTAATTTATTATTTGATTTTTAAAATGGATACACACAAATACATCAAAGAACTCGATCCATCAACTAGATGTTGAATGATAATGTTTATCAAATTCATCAAGTTTAACCCTTATTTATAGCTAATGCGATAAGTGCTAAATTTGATAACATATCATTCCTGGAAGTAAATGATGTGCTAATAGGTTGACCACTGCTTGACTCTTTACAAACACAAGTAGCAATAAACACCGAATCAATGTTAGTTCCAGCCGTAAATTTGTCATTCTTACCTATATCTTGAATTGCTTCGGATATTGTAAAAAGTATCAATGAATAATCTTGAGCACAAATCTCCAAAGATTGTTTAAGAAGTCTTTCTGATGCATTTTTAAGAAGATCATTTATTTGATTCTCAGTAGTAGAGAATAACTCAAAGCAACTTAAGAAGTCTTTCTGATGCATTTTTAAGAAGATCATTTATTTGATTCTCAGTAGTAGAAGAATAACTCAAAGCAACTTAATTAGAACAAGATTATTATATACAAGTTTCCCTTTACAGACTCATAGACTCATTCTCTGGCCTGAGGAATTGGAACATAATTGGAAGAAAGAGCATGATGACAATTATGTTATAATTTCATCACTACAAAAAAATTGTCAAATCGCAATGTATAGCTGCAACATTTTGTTTTTTAATGCAAGTTTTAAAGAACTGCAATACACATTCCAATAAAAATATGCCATTTATGTCGTTCATCCAAAAAGAATAATTGTCTTCAGATTTTACTCAACTTGTTGAACCTCTTACATCAATTGAGTTAGACTATTATGCCATTTTTTCTTCCACAAACATATCTGAATCATAAATGTTGGTGATAGTTTTATACCAACGCTTAATATCTTTACGTTACCGGTCCATTATATAATACATTGGTTCCTCATTCACCCTCATTTTTTTCAACACAACCATGATATGCCCACACAAAATATCTCTGAACTCAAACAATCGACATTGACGTTTAACATTGCAGTCCATTTCGGTATAATGCACTTTGTAAGAAACATCTCTTACATGTTCTCCATTAACCCCTAAAATGATTTCCTCAACTCTAAATATACAAGTTGTCAATTCCTCTTCAATGACTAAGATGTCGCACAATATCAACCCTCTAACTTCTTCTTGAACCAACCTAAATATATCTGGAGTGTAGAAAGTTTAATATTTCTTTTCAAAGTCAAATCCACTAATAGTTGGTATCAAATAATTAAACGATTGAAAATCCAATTTCTTTTCTCTTTCGACATTTCTCAACAGAGCCCTATCATATTGCTCGACGAATTGTTTGAGGGATGTTTTAGACTGCACGTAGTCATCAAAGAAGGTGTTCATACTTTCACTCCATTGTGATGTTGACATCCCGACCCAGAATTGTCCTTTCACATAAACATGTATCCATTTAGATCTTTCAAAAAATAAAGATTTCAACTAAAAATTATCTTCCAGCTGATAATCTTCTATTAGTCTAATCCAATCGTCTTCGCATTATTGAATATAAATGGAGTTGTATACTATGTTTTTCAGCCTCTTCTTTATTAGATGGTATTCAGTATGACTTCCAAGTTTTATAGGAAGTTTCTTCATTATATGCCACAAACAAAAACTTTGATGAGTTTTAGGAAATACATTCTCAATTGCAATCGCCATGGATCGACATTGGCCTGTGATTATGGCATTTGGAGGTCGATCATCCATACATTCCAACCAAGTGAAATAATTTGAATCTTCACTTGACAATAAGCCACATCCAAGTAAAATGGATTGACCATGATGATTAACCCCAACAAATAGAGCGAAATAAATGTCATAGCGATTTGTCAAATAGGTTGTATCGAAAGAGATAACATCGTGAAAATCTTTAAAGGCAGCCCTGCACCTACCATCTGCCCAAAACACGTTTTTAATTCGGGATTCCTCGTCCAAATTAATAAGGTAAAAGAAGTTTGAGTTCCTGATTTGCATTCTTAAAAAATAATTAGTGAGTGCTTCAACATCCCCACTCCTTAACTTCCACCTTCGTGTTTCTGTAACGTATTTTCTACATGTTCTCTTATCGAAAGACATGTTTTCATACCCTCCAACTTTCATTACAAGGGATTGAAATATTTTGGCCACAATTATTTCAGCTTCATCGTTTGTATCCAATTTTCTCTTTACATTTCCGTCTATTATTTTGTAGGATCTAAAATGACGTATTCTCTTAGGGGCTTAATGTATGGTTGTGTGCTCAAGATAAATACTTGGTATCACATATTCTCCTTCATTCCGAACAACAACATTAATCTTTTCTTTACAATTTGTCTTCGTTATTAGTCTAGGCTGATGAAACTTTTTTTTGGCCTTCGATTCTTTCATAAAACTCTTGGCACAACCAATGCTGAAGTATTTCCTCTTACCACCTACATTTTTGCTTGCTAACTTGGTAATGTCGAATCCAGTTAAGTGGACATATGATGAGTAGAATTGAAAAAGTTGTTCTTCGAAGGAAAATGTCATTCTAACACTGAATTTCACTGTAAAAAATAAGTGTAATTGTAATAAATACGTCCCAAAACCCCCATTTCGAGTCCTGAAACGACCCTTTCAGGTCCTGAAACCACCTTTTCGGTCTTTAAACCCACCATTTTGGGTTCCGAAACTATCCTTTCGGGACATTTTAGGAAATTTTGGGTCTCTAAACCCACAATTTCGGGTCCTTAAATCCACCATTTTAGGTCCTGAAACCACCATTTCGAGATATTTTGGGAAATTTCTCCCCGAAATTCTATTTTCTAGTCCCGAAATGATGGTTTCGGAACATTTTGGGAAATAGAAATATACTAAAATTGAAATGTACATTTTTTATACACAATCGGGTACCTTTCGGGTTCAATAGGGGGATTTGTTCAGGTTCGGTGCTTTAGTGTTGGTTTCCTGAAAGATAAAACAATTCGTTATCGTATAAAAACGAACTGAAATAAATCCCTAAACTTTAAATAATTAGATCTGTAAAAACTAAATAACTAGATCTGTAAATTCGATACCATGGGCTGGGGTTCCCTAAACCCTAAATAACTAGATCTGTAAAAACTAAATAACTAGATCTGTAAAAACAATTTTTGTCGGAGAGTTTTCAGAGATCGAAATAAATGAAGCCGGAGAAGTTTTATACCCGAATATATATATTTTTTTTTTTTCTCTCATTTACCCACGTGATAGGCTACTCAGGATTCTTGGTCTCACTTTCGTTTATTGAGTTTATCATTTTTCTAAATTTATTAACATTTTTTTTTTATTTAAACCAATTAATAAAAGTTTCAAAATAGTAGGATCTATAAAATCACCTCTAATACAATGGCGCGCAAACGGCACCTTTTTAAGGAAATGGAGAAGACCGTGAATTATAGCCATAACGGCGGCGGCCGATCTTGCCGCCGGAAGTCTTGAGGTGATTTTTCTCGGCATTATCGTGATCAATCTCTTGTACATTGTTCCTTGTATTACCGATCTTATGCTTGAATTGCCTTTTTGTCCAAATACTTTCCAGATGCATCAGTTTCATATTTCATTTTTATTGCACATGAAAATATGTCCTTGGTCGCTCTGAATGAATCCAAGATCTTGATATATGTATCCAGGATATCATCTTCTAGTTTCATATTAGATCTTGATATATGAATGTCAATGATTCTTGAATGTGAGGCATATGTATCAGTCATCAACAGAAATATGTAAATGCGCGCTACTCAGTCTATCTCCAAGAGAAGATAATGAATAAGATGTGGCCTCAATTTCCTTGAGTTCGTTTAGGCGTTCATCAAACTGAGGAAGGAACTGATGGGTTCTTGATGGCAAGCTGATGGAGATTATCTATTATGTCCAACACAGATATATTTATTGATGATCCCCAAATGCCAGTTATTCATTATTTTAAGTGAGTGACTACAATATCCAGATTTGCTAGTCTGTCTATGTCCTAATTTTATCTCCTTCAAATGTTGCCAATTTCTTACATGGGACAAGCAATATAAATTTCATATAGCATCTTTGGGGGCAACTGGAATCTTGTTAACATGCTTATTATCATTAATGTGCAGATCATGTCATTGTTTGTATCTTCTTGTAGTCTGGAAGTCGCGTAAAGTTAGATCTAGTTCATCTTACTTTATTTTTGAAAGGGCAAAATCATTTCACTAATTCACCTGATCCTGAGGGTCAAGAGTCAAGTGAAGTTCATCTTACTTTATTGTTTTATGCTTTTGAGATTTAAACATGTTGACATTGCATTCATCACCAGAAAGGAAAATGAGATTGGTATCAACAAAAGACAAATATGATGTATATCTTCTAAATGTTGTATTCATTTATAATTCCATGTCTTGAAAGGAAACATTGGAATGTGTATATGATTTTGTTATGTACACCTATGAGAAGCTTATAATTACATTGATGGGTCAAAACTGAAGGTCATAGTTTTTTGTCTTAGTAACTAAGCATGTTGAGGAGAGAAACTCTTGTCTTGATCAAATGTTTGAACAAGCAGTTTAAGCCTTCTTCAATATCTTGAATTTTCAATTGCATCTTTTCCAACTGTCTCTGGATGATCTCAATGTCTGGCACAATCAAAGCTTCATTCATCTGATCGAATTCATTTTGGCTTGCTTCCTTGCATTTGTTATGGATAAGCTTAGAGACGAAGCTTGAATGCGCCTTTGTCCCCATAACATAAGACAAGGATGATTCAAGCACACAAACTGTGACAGATTGAACATTATTCAATAAACAAATAGCTTCTAATTGGTCCGCTCTTTCAGAGATCTTGATATTCTTGATATCCTTTAAAGCCTTTTGGATTGTCTTTTTGGCCTTCTTTCTGGAAGCCAAAAACGTCCCAGATGCATCAGTTGCATCTTTCTTTCTTCGGAGAGATGAAAGAAGCTCTTGCACATCATGCTTTGCCTGTGAGAAGATGTCTTTGGTGACTGTGCAAGCATCCAAGATCTTGATATATGAATCATCGGTTAGTGTCCCTTTGGATGCTTGGACCGATGTTAATGATTGTTGAATGTGGGGCATCTGGATCAAGTCATCAACAGACACGTACAGATCTTGCAGGAAACTTAGCCTATCCCCAAGGAAAGACAATGAGGTAGAGTATGTCTCACTGTCACTGAGTCTGTTCAGTTGTTCTTCCAAGTGATGAAAGACTGGTTGCGGTCTGGATGGGAAGCTGATGGAACGAGCATGCCGGCGAGATTTCAATTTGAAAGAAGAAGATGGCGTCATTTTCAGAATACTTTTGGGGTAATAGAATGCTACTTCTGAGTTGGGTTCCTCTTCCTCTCTCATATTCTCCATATTTATAGCCCATTCTCTCAATATTTCAAATGAAAAGTGGTATAGATGCTAATGTGACAGTATGTGCTGGACTCTCTGGCGATGTTTGTGCAGTGTCTCCAGGTATTTGATTCTCTCTCTCTCTCTCTCTCTTTCCTACATGTTATGATTCCTCACTCTGTCTGGTCTATATTGATAATTGCCATGCAAGCGTGCATCTCCATGCATCCTGTCCTGTCTATTTTGATAATTGTCAATGCAATCGTGCATATATATCTATATATTATATATATAATATATATATATATATATTTTTTTTTGTAGATCTAATTAATGATTTAAAAAAAAATATTTAATTAGTTAGGATGGAAGTGCACAAATGGAACTGACATATTGTATCCGCTATTCTCCATTAAGCTG
Organism: Impatiens glandulifera; assembly: GCF_907164915.1. Taxonomy (NCBI): domain Eukaryota; kingdom Viridiplantae; phylum Streptophyta; class Magnoliopsida; order Ericales; family Balsaminaceae; genus Impatiens; species Impatiens glandulifera. The sequence continues at coordinate 48,455,092 of NC_061863.1, read as the reverse complement.
GCTGGCAACTACGTTTTTCATTAAATTGTTGCATTGTTGTTTTTCCACTTCCTAAGACTTTCATCTGGACAATTTGAGATATTTAAGAAGTAGCCCTAGTGTTTTTTTAAATTTTCATCATGGAAAAGAACAGCTTTTGGTGTTTTTCTTAACATTCATTGTCAAAGTTCAATTAATAGCTATTTACATGATTGTTGCAGGTGAAGCTGGTAGGATTCAAAATTACTACTCCTCTTTGGGAAATTTGGTATTCATTCTCCTGAACATTTAAAATTTAATATTTTTCCTCAAACTCAAACCACTTTAGTTTTTTACCATGAAACTTAAGAAGAAAAAATGATTTCCTCCTATCTAATGGAATGTTTTTTACAATGTTGCCAACACTACTAGAAAATGTGTCTTGAACTAAGAATTTTTTAACAATGGTACAAATGGTGCTGCTCCTTTTTGCAATAACATAATGATAGGTTTTGTCCTATCGTTGATAGTTAATGTTATAATATTTCCCACGTGTTTTGTTCACAAGTTGCTATGCCGGTCCAACCTTTACTTAAGGAACCGTTCCAACCTAGCAACATCATATGGGGCTAATCTGTTTTCAGTTAGGTATGGGAAAATCAACTTCTTTTGCTAATTCGGGAAAATTAAAGGAGAAAACCATTTTCTTTTACGTGAAAAATCAAAAGGTTATTTTTTCCTATTATTGCCTTCTTACTATAATCATAATCATTGAGCACGTGGTCTGATACAATTTGTTTTTGAAAAGGTTCCATGAAAACCCTATATAGTTCAAGTCATGATATAAGTTGTCACGACTTCAACTAGATGAAACTACCAAAAAAACCTACAGAAAAATAGAAATATAAACCCAATCAAGCCAAACCATAAGAACAAACCATTGTTGATTTTAGCTCTCTTAATGTTGTGATATGCTTTTCCTCTCTTGCGAGAGCATGGTACCACTTTGGAGTTCTTGTGTTTTTCCCTCACATTTAGATTTATTTTCTTGAGCATAGTTTTGATCTCTTATGTAATTCCATTGTCACTTGAGCTACCTTGATGGGTTATACTTATAGAAGAACTTAGATAGTATCATTAAAAGACAGAGAAGTATGTTTGGTAAAATTATTCTATTTACTGTTTATTGTCACGGGGTCACCGAATATTTTCTTCTCTAGATTGCCACAATACTAGCTAGTCAGCCTCTTAAAATATTCAAGAAGATGGAACACTTTGAGAGAGAAAGAGCTTGGAGAATATCTTGTTTATTACAAGTGTGAGGTACAAGATTGTGAGGTGCTTGGTTTATGGCCAAGACTTGTTTATATACAAGTAGAGAGATCATTCTAGATCCTCCTTGACCTAGGGTTTTCTAGATTCTTCTATTACCTAACCTAGACCCATGAATTTCTAAAGACTTCTAGAGAATTCGAGTACTACCTACTCTTAAGAACTCCTAGAGAATTATAGAGAGTTTTCCTATCTACATACTTCAGAAACTTCTAGAGAACTCTAGAGAGTTCCATGACCTTACCAAAAACAAAGAACTCTTAGAGAATTCTAGAGAATTCCACAACCTACCTGGAACAAGAAACTCCTAGAGAATTCTAGAGAGTTCCACAAAATGAAAAAGCATACAAAAATCCAGAAACTTCTAGAGATTGTACCTTGTGGGCTTGACATCTTCACCCCATTAGAATAGGCCATGACATGAAATGTTTGGAACGGAGAACTTACAATAATACAACGCTGCATTCTCCAAAGATTGAGAAACAAGAAGAGATCTATTAAGAGCTGCAAAGGATAATTGTAATGTATAAATCTTATGCCGTTTGGCTGTTGGTTTGTACACCTACAAATTATAACTACATCAATGTGTCAAAACTGAAGATGGAGGAATGTGATATCCTCTCCTAGTAGCTAAGCATATTAAGGAGCAAAACTCTTGTCTTGATCAAGTGTTTGAACAAGTAGTCTAGTCCTTCTTCAATATCTTGAATTTTGAATTCCATCTCTTCCAAAAGTCTCTGGATGCTCTCAATATCCAGCACTCCCAAAGCATCATTTATTTGGTCAAATTTATTTTTGTTTGTGTCCTTGCTTTCGTTGCGGATTAGCTTCGAGACCAAGCTTGAGCGTGCCCTTGTCCCCATAACATAAGTCAAGGATGATTCAAGTACAGAAATTGTGGGAGATTGGACACTGTTGAATAAACCAATGGCTTCCAATTGATCAGCTCTTTTGGAGATCTTGACATTCGTGAGACCCTGTAAAGCCTTTTGAATTGCCTTTTTGTCCTTCCTTCTGGAAGCCAAATACTTCCCAGATGCAACAGTTACTTCTTTGGAGAGATGATAGAAGCTCTTGCACATCGCACTTGGCCTGTGAGAAAATGTCCTTGGTTGCTGTGCATGCATCCAAGATCTCAATATTATGTATCCAACACCTCATCTGCTAGTTTCTTATTGGATTCTTGAACCAATGTCAAGGATTGCATATGTATCATGTCATATGCATAAACATACAGATCTTGAAGGCCACTCAACCTATCTCCCAGAGAAGGTAATGAACTAGATGTGGACTCCATTTCCTTGAGTCTGTTAAAGTGTTCATCGAACTGAGGAATGAGCTGATGGGTTCTTGATGGAAAGCTGATAGAACGAGCATGTCGACTAGTCTTGATTCTGATTTGAGAAGATGGTGTCATTTGCACTGATATTGATGAGTTCAACCCCTAAGTTTGTCTTGAAGAGATGCTTGAGAGTTTGGCATCTCTTCTTCTGGCATATGCTCCATATTCTGGTGACAATAAGATCTCGATCTTGATCTGAATCAGATATATAGCATTTGCTGGCTTTGATGTCAATGTTGGCTCAGTGTTTCCCTCCCACCGGTTAAGATGACTCAGCCAACTGATCATTGACATACACGAGTAATAATGTGCTAATAAGGTTTCTGGGCTGATTATTCACAAGTAACTACTATTCTCTTCTGTTGTCTCCCTCGTGGGATAGATGACAACTCATATTTCTATTTTTATAATTGTGAATGCATGCGTGCATATATGACCCCGGGGGTAATATAAATATAATTGATGAAAAGAAAATATCATTAATTAATTGGTTAGGATGCAAGTGCACAAATGGGTCTGACATATATTAATTATCTGTCCTCTATTAAGTAGGCGGGCAACTACTTATTATATAATTGGATGAGGATCAATTTCATTATTATTGTTTGTGGAATATTTAAGAAGAAGCCCTCGTGGTTTTTAAAATTTTCAACAATGTCCCCATTTCATGCAAAAGAACAGTTTCTGTTGTTTTTTGTTAACATTCACGTGATTGTTGCAGGTGAAGCTGGTAGGACTCAAAATGACTACTCTTTCTCTTTGGTAGGATCCAAATCTTTTTCTCATGTAAATTTTTTTATTTTCCCTCAAACTCAAACCTCATTAAGTTTTCCATGGAGCTTATGAAAAAAAATTGAGGTTCCCTTATATGTCTTCAGTTAGGTATGGCAAAACCAAAATTTTAACAGACCCAAGTTGATTTAAGTTCTTACGATAACTTAGGTCTAAAAAATTAAGTTTTTTGGATTTCTTTTGAGTTAGTATATTCGGTTATATGTTCATGTGTTAACTCATGGAAAATCATGACTTGCTTTAAACGTTTTTTTTTATAGGGGTTTTCACCAAAGTTTCGTTGAGCTTGTGTCGACTATGGATGGAATAATGAAAATTGACTCCTCCTTTAAAAAAAAGTTCTTTATTTCCCAGAATCTAACTTATATAAAAACTTAAATGATATGAATAAAATGACAAGATGTATGGTCGATAAATTATTGTATTGTATATGCTATTGATTTATACACCTATGAACAGATTATAATTACATCAATGTGTCAAAATTGAATGGAGGGATGTGATATCCTCTCCTAGTAGCTAAGCATGTTGAGTAGCAAAACTCTAGTCTTGATCAAGTGTTTGAACAAGCAGTCTAGTCCTTCTTCAATATCTTGAATTTTGAGTTCCATCTCTTCCAACTGTCTCTGGATGCTCTCAATATCCAGTACTCCCAAAGCTTCATTTATTTGGTCAAATTCATTTTTGTTTGTGCCCTCCTTGTGGATTAACTTCGAGATTAAACTTGAACGTGCCTTTGTCCCCATAACGTAAGTCAAGGATGATTCAAGAACTGAAACTGTGGCGGATTGGACACTGTTGAATAAAGCAGTGGCTTCTAATTGATCGTTTGCTTCCGAGATCTTGACATTCTTGATATCCTTTAAAGCCATTTGAATGGCCTTTTTGTCCTTCTTTCTGGAGGCCAAATACTTTCCAGAGGCATCAGTTGCATCTTTCCTTCTTCGGAGAGATGAAAGAAGCTCTTGCACATCGAACTTGGCCTGGGAGAAAATTCCCTTGGTGGCTGTGCAGGCATCCAAGACCTTGATATATTTATCCAGCACATCATCTGCTAGTTTCTTATTGGATTCGTCGACAGTTGTCAATGAATGTTGAATGTGAGGCATATGTAACAAGTCATCAACAGATAAATGCAGATCTTGAAGGCCGCTCAGCCTATCTCCTAGAGAAGACAATGAAGTAGAGGCTGCCCCAGTTTCCTTAAGTCTGTTAAGCTGTTCATCCAATTGAGGAAGGAGTGGGTAGGTTCTTGATGGAAAGCTGATTGAGCGAGCATGCTGCCGAGTTCTCATTCTGAAAGGAGAAGATGGTGCCATTTTAATGAACTGATATTGATTAGTTCAACTTCTAAGTTTGTCTTGAAAAGATGCTTGTGAGTTTGGTATCTCTTCTTCTGGCATATGCTCCATATTTATAGTCTCTTTTCCATATTCTGGTGATAACGTGATCTTGATCTGAATGAGATAGCATTTGCTGGCTTTGTTTTCAATGTTGGCTCAGTGTTTCCTTCCCACCAGTCAGGTTATTGAGAAGTCTGATGAACTTAAACTTAACAATGGGTTTGTTGTGATCATGTGCTAATAATTCACATGAAACAAGGTATGCAACTACTATTCTCTTCTGTTGTCTCCCCCATGGGATAGATGACAACTCACATTTCTATTAAGATTGTTATTTATGCTCATTTATCTGCACACGGCTGGTTCTGCAAACGTGTTCTCTGCTGCAATACTAATATAGGTCATTTATTTAAAACTACCACAATATTTTATTTTCATAATCATGTGCAGGAATCTGAATGCAATTGGAATCGTTTTATCATATGGTTAGACATCATCTGCACACTCACCAAGAACAAGCATGTGGTTATGGCATTGAAAAATGTGTTTGGTTACTTTGAATTATAAAATATGTTACTGATCCTAGATTCATGCATGCCCGGCTATCAGAGGAACTAATTATTAATTAAGGGTCTCTTCATTGTGGTTATGTGCAAATACTAATAAAATTGTTTCACAAGCATCATCAATAATTCAAGATATTTAATTATTTTTCTCCATCAGAGTTGTCTCCCCCACGAGGAATATATTATGTTTCCCTCTCACTGTCTGTCTGGTCTACATTAATTGTTATAATGAAATCTGTATGCATTCTGCATGGTTTTTTTTTGATAATTACGAAACAACATGTTTTCCATCTCTGACAGGAAAAGAAATATACAGTTCATAGATCTAAGTTTTTTAAATGTTTCCTTTTTATTCACGTAACTTCAGATCTGGTGTTTTTCTCTCTTGCAGTGGATAAATAGCTATTTGCACCCAGAGGATGGAACAGTTATAGACCTTGTGAAAATCGGCCACACGCTCTTGACAAAGTGAGGCAAACCGACGGTAATTGAGTTGCTCTGTTCTTATCTTCTTATTACAAATTATCATGAACTTCTTCTTTTGAATTGGAGGCCTATCCTCCAAGTGACTTATTAAGTATCATGCTGGTAGAGCCTTTGGTGTTTGGAATTTGAAATGTTGTATTAGATTGCTCCCCAGACAAAGAACCTGGAACAATTGGCTTATCCTGTCCCTTCATCAAAGTTGAAGTTATGAATGACTTTGATCACTGTCAGAAAAAAACTTGGAATTCAACTTCTGTCATGTTCAAGTGTCCTTGGCTAATGATTTGAAACAATTCAGGGTATAAGATTATTGGCAAGTGTAGTCGAATCGGATTATCAGTTCACCTTTGTGAAAGAGCGTCAGATTGTGGATGCAGTTCTTATTTCTGACGAATGTGTGGACGTTGTAAAGAAAATGATCGATACATGATACCATTTTATAAGATTGTTATTGTAAAAGTCTCATGCTCACGTAAACAGGGATTTTCTATTCTTCGTTATGGCTGTGCATGGTTTCTTCAAGAGCTCTTAGAATCGGGATCATTTGTCCCTATTTACTACTATGAATTTGAAGGTGGTGTTGAACTTGCTTATTCAAAAGCTGAAAGTACAATTAAGAGGAATATGATCCTTTTTTAGGCACCATTAGGATTGAAAGTTTTCGAGAGAAGTCTGAGATATTTCTCATCGAAAAGCCTTATAACTAGCATAGATTGGCTACGAAATTGGGCTTTAAAGTGGGGGGAATCTACCAAGAAGATATCTTAGCCTCTCCATGGTTTGGAGTTCATGAAAAGATGAAGACTAGTAATGCCTTGTGGAAACTGCAAGTTTTGTCCAAAGGTGAGAGGACGATCTTCATCAACAATTCTTTATTTATCTTCTATCTATATAGGATTGGGTCTTCCAAACTAACTCACCTTACGAAATGGAAGGATGTGAAGATGAGTAAAAGAAAATGGCTGGCTTGGGATTAAAAGATGTAGTTGCTTTAACCATATTATAGTCTATTTTAATACTCTGGTGACAAAGTGAACTTGTTCTGAATGAGATAATATTTTCTGTCTTTGTTGGTTCTTAAATTGTTTTCGAGAGAAGTCTGAGATATTTCTCATCGAAAAGCCTTATAACTAGCATAGATTGGCTACGAAATTGGGCTTTAAATGTGGGGAATCTTCCAAGAAGATATCTTAACCTCTCCATGGTTTGTCAAAAGGTGAGAGGAAGATCTTTATCAACAATTCTTTATTTGTCTTTCAAACTAACACACCTTACGAAATGGAAGGATTGCTTGGGATTAAAAGATCTAGATGCTTTCACCATATTATAGTGACAACTTGAACTTGATCTGAATGAGATAGTATTTTCTGTCTTTGTTGGCTCAATGTTTCCCTCCCACCATGTCATAAGATCATAAACATGCACGGATATTGAGACTATGTGTCATGTTGGTCCTGCTTAAGGACTTCTCCCACCAATTTTTCCTTGTCAATAAACAATTTAAATTCTCATAAGTGAAACTGATATACCTTAAACTAGAATTAAGTATATATTTTAAAATTATATTAACAAGATAACTAAAATTTAGAACGAAGAAAAGATAAGAGAACAAATGAATTAATAGAGGCGAGATAAACCCTAACTGCTAGGTAAATACAATGAAGGAAGAAGGAAAAAGATAGAGAGAAGTTGACCTTTAAAGATTTCTCCTCCTTGTATACCCTCCATCTGCCAATGTAGAGAGAAAACCCTTACTTTTAGACAGTTGGAATTTGTTCGACCTGTATTCCTTAAATGATGCAATTAGAGATAGAGAGTAGACTCTAATAATTAATTCTCACTAATTTTTCGATCTTATTTTATTGGACAAGAAATCATCCAAATCATTCAAATTATGTATTTGAGTCGTTTCAATAAAATTAGAAGTTGTTTAATGTCAACTGCTCCTTTTTGTGTGTGTATTATCAAGTGTGACTTTTGGTTGGCACACCAATCAAGACCAAGCTCATTATTTGTAGTGTTTGTGAAAATTTGTTTTTTTTGGAGAAAAAAATGTTATAGCAGATTTAACTATGATGGCTTTGCATCCAATGCCACAAGAAAAGGATGTTAATTAGATGCTATATCTTATATTATGTAGAGATTAGGTCCAACAAAAGATTGGGATAAATTATGCAATTTTACCTACATGGCTTATATAGAAAGAGAAATGATATCAGGAAAAGACAAATGTATTTTGGTAGAAATGTTGTAATCATTTGTAATTTGTACTTTACTGTATAGGATTTTGGTATGTACACCTATGAACAGATTATAACTACATTAATGTGTCAAAATTGTATGGAGGGATGTGATATCATCTCCTAGTAGCTAAGCATGTTGAGTAGCAAAACTCTAGTCTTGATCAAATGTTTGAACAAGCAGTTTAGTCCTTCTTCAATATCTTGAATTTTGAATTCCATATCTTCCAACTGTAACTGGATGCTCTCAATATCCAGCACTCCCAAAGCTTCATTTATTTGATCAAATTCATTTTTGTTTGTTCCCTTGCATTCGGTGTGGATTAGCTTCGAGATTAAGCTTGAGCGTGCCTTTGTCCCCATAACATAAGTCAAGGATGATTCAAGAACAGAAACTGTGGAAGATTGGACACTGTTGAATAAACCAATGGTTTCCAATTGATCAGCTCTTTCGGAGATCTTGACATTCTTGAGACCCTTTAAAGCCTTTTGAATTGCCTTTTTGTCCTTCCTTCTGGAAGCCAAATACTTCCCAGATGCATCATTTGCATCTTTCCTTCTTCGGAGAGATGATAGAAGCTCTTGCACATCGTACTTGGCCTGTGAGTAAATATCCTTGGTTGCTGTGCATGCATCCAAGATCTTGATATATGTATCCAACACCTCATCTGCTAGTTTCTTATTGGATTCTTGGACCAATGTCAAGGATTGCATATGTATCAAGTCATTGGCATAAACATACAGATCTTGAAGGCCACTCAATCTATCTCCAAGTGAAGATAGTGAATTAGATGTGGACTCCGTTTCCTTGAGTCTGTTAAGGGGTTCATTGAACTGAGGAAGGATCGGGTGAGTTCTTGATGGAAAGCTGATAGAACGAGCATGTCGACGCGTGTTCATTCTGATGGGGGAAGATGGTGCCATTTGCAAAGTTATTGATAGATTCAACTCTCACGTTTGTTTTGAAGAGTTGTTTCTGAGTTTGGTATTCCTCTTGCATATGCTCCATATTTATAGTCTCCTTTTACTTTTCTGGCGAAACTTGATCCTGAATTAAATAAGTTCAGCATTTGCTGGCATTGTTGGATCAATGTTTCCCTCCCACCCTGTCATAAGATGACTCAGCCAAATGATAATTAACATGATCGGATATTGAGAAATCCGATGAAAGTAAATTAAACAATCGTCTGTCGGGATCATGTGCTAATAATGTTTCTGCCCATTGATAATTCACATGAATCAAGCTATATATCTACTATTGTGTTCAGTTGTCTCCCCCGTGGGATTGATGACTTCTATTTCTTTCTCACTGTACTAATTTAAAATGTTATTTATGCTGGCCTTTCTACACATGGCTATTCCAACATGTTTTATGCTATTGATGCTTGCTGAGGATACGACAACATGCACATTGCCACACATAGTTTTATGTGGAGTGTTGGATCTAAGAGTAGTCACGTTATCCTTTTATCAGGTTCTGTTTAATAAGAATTTGAAATTAGATGCCAAGTAGTATTATGTAGGGAGTTGATAGAATAAGGGTCGGGAGCTGATTCTGCAAAGGATAATTTCAATGCATAAATCTCAGTGCCGCATAAGCTATTTATTTGTACGCCTACAATCTGATTTTAACTACATCAATGTGTCATAACTGAAGATAGAGGGGTGTTATATCCTCTCCTAGTAGTTAAGCATGTTGAGGAGCAAAACTCTAGTCTTGATCAAGAGTTTGAACAAGAAGTCTAGACTCTAGTCCTTCTACAACCGTCTCTGGATCCTCTTAATATCCAGCACTACCAAAGCTTCATTTATTTGGTCATTTTTTGTTTGTTTGTGTCCTTGCAGTCGTTGCGTATTAGCCTCGAGACCAAGTTTGAGTGTGCCCTTGTCCCCATAATATAAGTCAAGGATGATTCAAGAACAAAAACTGTGGCAGATTGGACACTATTGAATAAAAAAAATGGCTTCTTATTGATCAACTCCTTCTGAGATCTTTACATTCTTGAGACCCTTTGAAGCTTTTTGATTGCCTTTTGTCCTTCATTCTGGAGGCCAAATACTTCCCAGATGCATCCGTTGCTTCTTTCCTACTTCGGAGGGACGAAAGGCGCTCTTGCACATTGTACTTGGTCTGTGCATGCATCCAACATCTTACATCTTGATATATGTATCCAGCATATCATCTACTAGTTTCTTATTGGATTCTTTGATGAATATCAATGATTGTTGAATGTGAGGCTCCTCACATATGTACCAAATCATCAAGAGAAACGAAGATTGCTCAGCTTATCTCCAAGAGAAAGCCATGAGCTAGATGTGACCTCAGTTTCCTTGAGTCTGCTAAGGTGCTCATTGAACTGAGTAAAGAGCGGGTGTTTTCTTGATATAAAGCTGAGGGAGAACATGCTGCCAAGTTTTCATTCTGACGGGAGAAGATGTTGCCATTTTCCCAGTTATATATGGGTTCAACTCCCAGGTTTGTTTTGACAAGATGCTTCTGAGTGCGGTATGTCTTCTTCTTCAGACAAATACTCCATAGTATATACTTCATGTTTCAAATTCTGGGGATAACGCGATCTTGATTCTGATATGAATCAGATATATAGCATGTGCTGGCTTTGTTGTCAATGTTGGCACAGTGTTTCCCTCCCACCGGTCAAGATGACTCAGCCAACTGATCATTGACATGCACTAGTATTGAGAAGTCAGAGGAAAGTAATAATGTGCTAATAATGTTTCTGGGTTGATAATTCACAAGTAACTACTATTCTCTTCTGTTGTCTCCCTCATGGGATAGATGACAACTCACATTTCTATTTTTATAATTGTGAATGTATGCGTGCATATATGACCCCGGGGTAATATATATATACAGATCTAATTGATGAAAATGAAATATCATTAATTAATTAGTTAGGATGCAAATGCACAAATGGGTCTGTAATATATTAATTATCAGGCCTTCTCCATTAAGTAGACTGTCAACTACTTATTATATAATTGGATGAGGATCAATTTCATTATTATTGTTTGTGGGATATTTAAGAAAGAGAAGCCCTCGTGGTTTTTAAAATTTTCAACAATGTCCCCATTTCTTGCAAAAGAGCAGTTTATGTTGTTTTTGTTAACAGTCCTTGCCAAATTTCAATTAATAGCTTTTCACATGATTGAGGTGAAGCTGATAGGATTCAAAATGACTACTCTTTCTCTTTGGTAGGAACCAAATTTTATATTTTCCCTCAAACTCAAACCTCTTTAGGTTTTCCATGGAGTTTATGAAAAAAAATATTTTCTACCCAACATCATTGGACAGGGTTAATATTTTTTCCGATAGGTATGGGAAAACCACTACTGTAACAGACCCAAGTTGATTTAAGTTCTTAGGAGAATTTAGGCCTCAAAAATTAAAATTTTAGATTTGTTTTGAGTTAGTATATTTTTTTTGAAAAATGTCATTTTTTTGAAAAGGACGACAAATGTGTTTAAAGGCAAATGTGTTGAAAAAGAAAAAACAAAACAATAAATAAGATTGAAAATTTCTCTCCCGTACAAAGCCTCTTTTTTCGAATTGAAGCAAACGCGTGTAACATTAATCATTTGAGACTATTGTACCTATAGTTTTTCCCTTCTAAAACTTTTCTATATCATCCCAGATCGTCCGCCAAATGATGAGGAGAATTGGTTTTCAATCGTCCGCGATGTTGTTGCTAGAACTCCAATCAATCCATTTGACTCGGAAGTTGGCGACATTTGTTAGTGTATCCAATTGAAAATGAAGGAAGTTATGTAGAAGACCCACATGCTTTTTAGCAAAGTCATAATGAAGAAGAATATGATTAATGCATTTTTCACTCTTCAAACAAATGTTGCATCTGCTATCAAGATAAAATTATTTCTTTTTCAGTTTGTTAGATGTAAAGACTCCTCCATTGATAGTTTCCAACAAAAAAATTAGATTTTTTGATGAAAATTTTGATTTTCTCACATCTTTCCAAGAAAATCGGGAAGAAGTCTTTTGAAAAGACAAATGATAAATGTAACTAGTTTTGAAATCGGGAGAGCTGGTCAGAGAAAACTTGTCGTCGATCTTCAGGTCCATCGAAAATGGGTAAGAGCATCTATGAGGAGAGTCCCTATCCCCTCCTCTTCGATGAAAAATCATATATATAAATTTTAAAGAAATTCTCCAAAAATTTGAATAGATGTGAGACGGAAATAATTCGCTACTTTAGTTTTTTTTTTACTAAGATCTCAAAAAGATCTCAGAAAGAGTCCGACAATTTTCCACTTGGGTGCCAAAGATCCCAAAACTCGATTTTCTTATAATTACCCATCGTAAAAGTGAGAAGGGGTGAAACTTCTCCCATTTTTAGTGATACGGTTCCATAGGTTTCTACCCATAAATTTTCTCCTAGAGAGAGGCATTCATTCGTTATCTCGAAGTCCGTATTTGACGATAATTGTATTTTTTTCTAGAGTTTTGCATTGTCGTTGAGAAATCTCCACCACCATTTACAAATGAGAAATTTCTAATGATTGTGTCTATTCTGCTGGCACCGATAAAGAGATATGGAAGATTAAATGTTGGATTGTGACGAGAGAGTTCTCAATGAAGACCAACCTGCCTCCTTTAGAGACAAATTTGTTCTTCCAAAGAGTCAATCCAATTCTCATTTTCTCGATAATATATTTCAAATCTCCTTGCAATTGGATTTGGCGCCGAGAGGGAAACCGCGATACCATAGAATGTCGGCCAATGACAGTATTAAAACGTTACCGATGAAAAAAGTTCAGACTTTTCTCTATTAATCTTCAAACCTGAGCAATGCTTCAAAAAAGAATAAGAATCTTTTAAGATAGTATATTTGGTTCTATGTTCATGTGTTAACATCTGACTTGCTTTAAAGGTTTTATATAGGGTTTTGTCACCGTAGTTTCGGCGAGCTTGCGTTGAATATGGAATATCGAAAGTTATTTTTTTCTTTAAAAAAAAGTTATTTGTTTCCCATAAATCCAACTTATATAAGAACCTAAATGATATCAATCAAAAGACAAGATGTAAGTTCGGTAAAATTATTGTATTGTATAGGCTATTGGTTTGTACATCTATGAACAGATTATAACTACATCAATGTGTCAAAATTGAATGGAGGGATGTGATATCCTCTCCTAGTAGCTAAGCATATTGAGTAGCAAAACTCTAGTCTTGATCAAGTGTTTGAACAAGCAGTCTAGTCCTTCTTCAATTTCTTGAATTTTGAATTCCATCTCTTCCAACTGTAACTGGATGCTCTCAATATCCAGCACTCCCAAAGCTTCATTTATTTGGTCAAATTCATTTTTGTTTGTTCCCTTGCATTCGGTGTGGATTAGCTTTGAGATCAAGCTTGAGCGTGCCTTTGTCCCCATAACATAAGTCAAGAATGATTCGAGTACAGAAATTGTGGCAGATTGGACACTGTTGAATAAACCAATGGCTTCCAATTGATCAGCTCTTTCGGAGATCTTGACATTCTTGAGACCCTTTAAAGCCTTTTGAATTGCCTTTTGATTCTTCCTTCTGGAAGACAAATACTTCCCAGATGCATCAGTTGCATCTTTCCTTCTTCGGAGAGATGATAGAAGCTCTTGCACATCGTACTTGGCCTGTGAGAAAATGTCCTTGGTTGCTGTGCATGCATCCAAGATCTTGATATATGTATCCAAAACCTCATCTGCTAGTTTCTTTTTGGATTCTTGAACCAATGTCAATGATTGCATATGAATCATGTCATATGCATAAACATTCAGATCTAGAAGGCCACTCAATCTATCTCCAAGAGAAGATAATGAATTAGATGTGGACTCTGTTTCCTTGAGTCTGTTAAAGTGTTCATCGAAATGAGGAAGGAGCTGATGGGTGCTTGATGGATAGCTGGTAGAACGAGCATGTCGCTGAGTCTTCATTCTGATTGGAGAAGATGGTGCCATTTGCACTGATATTGGTGAGTTCAACCCCTAAGTTTGTCTTGAAGAGATGCTTGTGAGTTTGGTATCTCTTCTTCTAGCATATGCTCTATATTTATAGTCTATTTTTCATATTCTGGTGACAACGCAATCTTGATCTTGATCTGAATGAGATAGCATTTGCTGGCTTTGTTGTCAATGTTGGCTCAGTGTTTCCCTCCCACCGGTCATAAGATGACTCAGCCTACTGATCATTGACATGCACGAGTACTAATAAAGTAATAATGTTTCTGGGTTGATAATTCACAAATAACTACTATTCTCTTCTGTTGTCTCCCTTATGGGATAGATGCCAACTCACATTTCTATTTTTATAATTGTGAATGCATGCGTGCATATATGACCCTGGGGTAATATATATATATATACATATCTAATTGATGAAAAGAAAATATCATTAATTAATTAGTTAGGATGCAAGTGCACAAATGGGTCTGTAATGTATTAATTATCAACATTAAGTAGGCTGGCAACTACTTATTATATAATTGGATAAGAATCAAGTTTATTATTAATATTGTTTGTGGGATATTTAAGAAGAGAACCCCTTGTGGTTTTTAAAATTTTCAACATGTCCGCATTTCATGCAAAAGAACGGGTTCTGTTGTTTTTGTTAACATTCATTGTCAATTTCAATTAATAGCTCTTCACGTGATTGTTGAAGGTGAAGCTGGTAGGATTCAAAATGATTACTCTTTCTCTTTGGTAGGATCCAAATGTTTTTCTTCTGAATTTCATGTAAAATTTTATATTTTCCCCACAAACTCAAACCTCTTTATAAGGTTTTCCATGGAGCTTATGAAAAATAATTGATTTTCTACACAGCATCATATATGTGGACAGGGTTAATATGTTTTCCGTTAATTATGGGAAAACCAATAGTAACAGACCCAAGTTGATTTAAGTTCTTAGTATAACTTAGGCCTAAAAAATTAAGATTTTGGATTTCTTTTGAGTTAGTATATTTGGTTCTATGTTCATGACTCATGGCAAATCATGACTTGCTTTACACGTTTTTTCACCAAAGTTTCGTTGAGTTTGCATCGACTATGGAATAATGAAAATTAACTCCTTTAAAAAAAAGTTCTATGTTTCCCAGAATCTAACTTATATAAGAACTTAAATGATATCAATCAAAAGACAAGATGTATGTTCGGTAAAATTATTGTATTGTATTGTATAGGCTATTGATTTGTACACCTATGAACAAATTATAATGTGTCAAAATTGAATGGAGGGATGAGTTATCCTCTCCTAGTAGCTAAGCATGTTGAGTAGCAAAACTCTAGTCTTGATCAAGTGTTTGAACAAGCAGTCTAGTCCTTCTTCAATATCTTGAATTTTGAGTTCCATCTCTTCCAACTGTCTCTGGATGCTCTCAATATCCAGCACTCCCAAAGCTTCATTTATTTGGTCAAATTCATTTTTGTTTGTGCCCACCTTGTTGATTAGCTTCGAGATTAAACTTGATCGTGCCTTTGTCCCCATAATGTAAGTCAATGATGATTCAAGAACTGAAATTGTGGCAGATTGGACACCGTTGAATAAATCAATGGCTTCTAATTGATCGTTTCCTTCCGAGATCTTGACATTCTTGAGATCCTTTAAAGCCATTTGAATTGCCTTTTTGTCCTTCTTTCTGGAGGCCAAATACTTTCCAGAGGCATCAGTTGCATCTTTCCTTCTTCGGAGAGATGAAAGAAGCTCTTGCACATCGAACTTGGCTTGAGAGAAAATTCCCTTGGTGGCTGTGCAGGCATCCAAGACCTTGATATATTTATCCAGCACATCATCTGCTAGTTTCTTATTGGATTCTTGGACATTTGTCAATGAATGTTGAATGTGAGGCATATCTAACAAGTCATCAACAGATAAATGCAGATCTTGAAGGCCGCTCAGCCTATCTCCTAGAGAAGACAATGAAGTAGAGGCTGCCCCACTTTCCTTAAGTCTGTTAAGCTTTTCATCCAATTGAGGAAGGAGTGGGTAGGTTCTTGATGGAAAGCTGATTGAGCGAGCATGCTGCCGAGTTCTCATTCTGAAAGGAGAAGATGGTGCCATTTTAATGAACTGATATTGATTAGTTCAACTTCTAAGATTGTCTTGAAAAGATGCTTGTGAGTTTGGTATCTCTTCTTCTGGCATATGCTCCATATTTATAGTCTCTTTTCCATATTCTGGTAATATCGGGATCTTGATCTTGATCTGAATGAGATAGCATTTGCTGGCTTTGTTTTCAATGTTGGTTCAGTGTTTCCCTCCTACCAGTCAGGTTATTGAGAAGTCAGATGAACTTAAGCTTAACAATGGGTTTGTCGTGATCATGTGCTAATAATTCACATGAAACAAGGTATGCAACTACTATTCTCTTCTGTTGTCTCCCCCATGGGATATATGACAACTCACATTTCTATTTAAGATTGTCATTTATGCTCATTTATCTGCACACATCTGGTTCTGGAAACGTGTTCTCTGCTGCAATACTAATATAGGTCAATTTTTAAAAACTACCACAATATTTTATTTTCATAATCATGTGCAGGAATCTGAAAGCAATTGGAATCGTTTTATCATATGCTTAGACATCATCTGCACAGTCACCAAGAACAAGCATGTGGTTATGGCATTGCATAATTTGTTTGGTTACTTTGAATTATAAAATATGTCTAGGGTCTCTTTATCGTGGTTATGTGCAAATACTAATAATGTAGTTGCACGAGCATCATCAATAATTCAGGATATTTAATTCTTTCTCTCTATCAGAGTTGTCTCCCCCATGAGGAATATATTATGCTTCTCTCTCTCTGTCTGGTCTACATTAATTGGTATAATGCAAAACTGTTAGATATTTCCTTCTTTTATTCAAGTAACATAGATCTGGTGTTTTTCTCTTCTCGTACATGAGCGGTAAATCAGGCGCGCGAGGGTATTACAGACTTTTCGCAGGGCAAAAAGGCCCATTTTGTAAACATTATCAGAAGGGGTCCATTTATGTATTTAGGCCCTTTAGTAGGGCCATTTATGGAATTAAACAATGTAGTTGTTTCCACCTTATTATTCCGGGTGTTGGAAGGGGAAAAATTAAATTGCACAGAGACAGAAAACGGTCAAATGTCGAGAATAGACATATCTCTTTTTAACTCGGACTGGGAAAGATTATTCCTCTCAAGCAATCAAAGAGCCTAGAGTCTTTCGGATCACTTTTATGTCAAAACTTCTTCGACAAAAACTGAAATTCAACATACCTATCACGTTATCTTGCGGACTTGTTCCTAAGTCGAATCACTTTTACGTCAAAACTTCTTCGACAAAAACTGAAATTCAACATTTATTGTGCTCATCAAGATCCCAGGGACAAGAGATCTGAAACATTTTTTACTACAAGTTTCTATAATGTACTTGACTCTTTCAATCACTTTAATGTCAATACTTCCTTCGATAAAAGCTGAAATTCAATATTTATTGTGCTCATCAAAAAGATCCCAGGGACAAGAGATCTGAAACATTTTTTACTACAAGTTTCTATAATGTACTCTTTCAATCACTTTTACGTCAAAACTTCCTTCGAAAAAAACTAAAATTTAACATTTAGTGTGCTCATAAAAAAGATCTGAAACATTTTTTACTACAAGTTTCTGTATGTACTCACCAAAAAAATGATTTTTCCTTACTAACAGACGCCGTCTCTGTCTTCAAAGTCAAAGAAACGGCCAATCATATTCTCCTCCATTGTCCCATTACCTCCTCCATTTGAGCCCTTTTTAAGAACGTTATCAATCATCCATGGGTCGTGACTCCTTAGAGACTTTTGGGAACAATGGATCTCGAGATACTCTAGAGGGGTTATTAACAATGAATGTAAGTGCATTTCACTTATTATATGGTGGATATTATGGAAAGACGAAATAGGAGAAATTTTTAAGGAAATAGTTTTGAGGCCGGTAAGATTAAGGTTTCTATTCTAAACTTTTGCATCAATCAAGAATAAGGGGATGTGAACTATCTCGAACTTAAGTAATCTAACTTTATTGTATTTTTGGTTTTACTTTCTTCACCCTCATTTTTTTCTGTAAACTATTTATGAACGTTTTTTTCGTTTCACTCACGATTACAATAAAATCTTGAATTTTTTTTCAAAAAAAAGTATATTATAATATATAGGTTTGAAAGTAAACCCTTAGTATTAAAATTAGTGTCTTACTCTCGAATACCATTTTTATATTCCAAAACAACACCAAAATATTATTAGCTTGTCTCCTTATTTCAAGACAGTTGGAATCTGTTTGACCTGTATTTCTTGAACGATGCAAATAGAACAAAAGAGATAGAGAGAGTAGACTCTAATAAACTTATTTTATTGAACATGAAATCATCCAAATCATTCAAGTATTTGAGTTGTTTCAATAAAATTAGAAGTTGTTTAATGCCAACTGCTCCTTTTTTGTGGGTATTATCAAGTGTGATTCTTGGTTGGCACACCAATCAAGCTCATTATTTTTTGTTTACTTCATGTCTTCAAATCATAGAAACTGTAAAAACTTGTTCTTATCCATCTCACCTTTATTTTGTATGGCTTTGAGATTAACTATGATGCTTTGTATCCAACGCCACAAGAAAGGTGTGTGAATTAGATGTTATATCTTATATTATGTAGAGAATATATCCAACAAAAGATTGGGATAAATTATGCAATTTTACCTCCATGGCTTATAGAAGGAGAAATGATATCATAAAAAGACATGTAATGTATTTTGGTAAATATTGTATTCATTTATACTTTATACTGTACTGTATAGGATTTTGGTATGTACACCTATGAACAGATTCTAACTACATCAATGTTTCAAAACTGAATAGAGGGATGTGATATCCTCTCCTAGTAGCTAAGCATGTTGAGGAGAAATACTCTAGTCTTGATCAAGTGTTTGAACAAGCAGTCTAGTCCTTCTTCAATATCTTGAATTTTGAATTCCATCTCTTCCAACTGTAACTGGATGCTCTCAATATCCAGCACTCCCAAAGCTTCATTTATTTGGTCAAATTCATTTTTGTTTGTGTCCTTGCTTTCGTTGCGGATTAGCTTCGAGACGAAGCTTGAGCGTGCCTTTGTCCCCATAACATAAGTCAATGATGATTCAAGTACAGAAATTGTGGCAGATTGGACACTGTTGAATAAACCAACGGCTTCCAATTGATCAGCTCTTTCGGAGATCTTGACATTCTTGAGACCCTTTAAAGCCTTTTGAATTGCCTTTTTGTTCTTCCTTCTGGAAGCCAAATACTTTCCAGATGCATCAGTTGCATCTTTCCTTCTTCGGAGAGATGATAGAAGCTCTTGCACATCGTACTTGGCTTGTGAGAAAATGTCCTTGGTTACTGTGCATGCATCCAAGATCTTGATATATGTATCCAACACCTCATCTGCTAGTTTCTTATTGGATTCTTGGACCAATGTCAATGACTGCATATGTATCAAGTCATTGGCATAAACATACAGATCTTGAAGGCCACTCAATCTATCTCCAAGAGAAAATAGTGAATTAGATGTGGACTCCGTTTCCTTGAGTCTGTTAAGGTGTTCATTGAACTGAGGAAGGAGCGGATGAGTTCTTGATGGAAAGCTGATAGAACGAGCATGTCGACGTGTGTTCATTCTGATGGGAGAAGATGGTTCCATTTGCACAGTTATTGATAGATTAAACTCCACGTTTGTTTTGAAGAGTTGCTTCTGAGTTTGGTATTCCTCTTGTATATGTTCCATATTTATAGTCTCCTTTTAGTATTCTGGTGAAACTTGATCCTGAATTAAATAAGAAAGCATTTGCTGGCATTGTTGGATCAATGTTCCCCTCCCACCATGTCATAAGATCACTCAGCCAACTGATAATTAACATGCACGGATATTGAGAAATCTGATGCAAGTAAATTAAGCACGGTCTGTCGTGATCATGTGCTAATAATGTTTCTGCCCCATTAATAATTCACATGAATCAAGCTATATATCTACTATTTTGTTCAGTTGTCTCCCCTGTGGGATTGATGCCATTTTATATTTATATTTCTTCTATTTCCTTCTCTCTGTACAATATTTAAAATGTCATTTATGCTGGCCTTTCTACACATGGCTATTCCAACATGTTCTATGTTATTGATGCTTGCTGAGGAGGCGACAACATGCACATTATCACACATAGTTTATGTGGAGTGTTGGATCTAAGAGGAGTCACGTTATCCTTTAATCAGGTTTTGTTTAATATTTTGATAGTTTAACCCTGCATTAGGCAGGTCATTTGAATGGTTTTAATTAAGCTGCTGGTTCACAAAAAAATATTCATGTTCATTTACTTATGCCAAAGAAAACAAAATGTGAGCATGTGAGTGCATAGAAACATGTGCTAAATCATCTGTTATTTGCTCTCTCTAGGTCCCAATTAGGTCATTGGAATTACAAAATCGTTTTTGTTTCATCTAATTTTACTATTCCATGGTTTATAACTTGAACGGTGCCGGAAACTGTCTTTTATGAACTTGCATTCTGAAGGTTGTTGAAACTTGAAATCTGTCTTCACACATCTCACCTTATTGTTGCATGTTCTGGAGATTAGGCTATAGTGACATTGCATTCCATACACATTAAAAGAATTTGAAATTAGATGCCAAGTAGTATTATGTAGGGAGTTGATAGAACAAAGGTCGGTAACTGATTCTGCACTCTAATTCTTTGTTTCCCAGAATCAAAGGATAGTTGTAATGCATATACCTCAGTTCCGTATAGGCTATTGATTTTGTACGCCTGCAAACTGATTTTAACTACATAAATGTGTCAAAACTGAAGATAGAGGGGTGTTATATCATCTCCTAGTAGCTAAGCATGTTGAGGAGAAAAACTATAGTCTTGATCAAGAATTTGAGCAAGATGTCTAGTCCTTCTACAATATCTTGTATTTTGAATTCCATCTCTTCCAATTGCCTCTGGGGATGCTCTAAATATCCAGCACTACCAAAGCTTCATTTATTTGGTCAAATTTGTTTTTGTTTGTGTCCTTGCGTATTAGCTTCGCGACCAAGTTTGAGTATGCCTTAGTCCCCATAACATAAGTCAAGGATGATTCAAGACCAGAAACTGTGACAGATAGGACACTATTGAATAAATCAATGGCTTCTTATTGATCAGCTCATTCTGAGATCTTTACATTCTTGAGACCCTTTAAAGACTTTTGATTGCCTTTTGTCCTTCCTTCAGGAGGCCGAATACTTCTCAGATGCATCAGTTGCATCTTTCCTACTTAGGAGGGACAAAAGACGCTCTTGCACAGTACATGGTCTTTGAATGCATCCAACATCTTGATATATGTATCCAGCACATCATGTGCTAGTTTCTTATTGGATTCTTGGATGAATATCAATGATTGTTGAATGTGAGGCATCTCACATATATACCAAATCATCAACAGAAACGAAGGTTGATCAGCTTCTCTTTGTGACTCAAGAACTACATTCTCCAGTTCTATTTTTAAAGTTCTCTTGTAATTCATTACGCAACTTCTCAACTTCCTCCGCTGAGATTGACTTTCATCACGCAAATCTTCTCTAAATTGGGTGGGCCTCATGCCGGATCCCATTCCAATGACCCTCCCGTGCCTTTGGCTTCCACCAACGCAAATCTTCTCTAAACTGGGTGGGCCTCTCGGTCACATTCCTAGGTGATTATGACATTTCTACTCATGTATGTACATTTTAAAACAAACTATTTGCATAATATGCTACTTTTTCACTTAATATATTTACTTATTATTATAATAATCAAATATAATAATAATGATTATTATAATACTCACATCTTTAGAATATCCAAACTTTATATAGCTAGCTTCCAATATAATTGAGAATAATACTTTGACTTCATCTCCTCTTCCAATTTCCATGTAGCTTCTCTTTCTTTCTGAGTGATTGCTTCATTAAACTTTGACCTAGGAATTGTTTGTCATCAAAGTACTTGTTTCCTTTCTATCTACAACCCTTATTGAAACTTTTTCATATGTTAATTTTGTCCCAAGCTCTAATGGTAGGTATATAATTGATTACGTGATCAGCATTAGGAACATACTTCCTTAGCATAGAAATATGAAAGACATTATGTATTCCTACTAATGATGGTGGTAGAGGAGGTTCATATGCCAAAACCCTAAGCTTCTTTAGTATTTCAAATGGTCCTACAAATTAGGGACTTAATTTTCCACGTTTTCCAAATCTTTTCACATCTCGCATAAGAGTCTCCAATATTAAACTCTAACTTCCGTCTACGATTATCCGCATAACTCTTTTGTCTGCATTGAACAACAACTAGTCTTTCTTGGATCAAACGAATCTTATCAATAGTTTCTTCTATTATCTCAAGTCACATTAGTCTCTTCTCTCGTACCTCATCCCAACATATTTGAGAACGACATTTACGACGATACAAAGCTTCATAAGGTGTCATTTGTATGTTGGATTGATAGCTATTATTATACGCGGATTCTATCAAAGGTATATAATGTTCATCCCATGATCCACTTAAATCTATAACATATGCTCGCAACATATCCTCCATAATTTGGCCGACCCTTTCTGTCTATTCGTCTGTTTGAGGATGAAATGTAGCGCTAAAATACAATTTGGTACCTAAATATCGATGTAAACTCTTCCAGAAATGTGAGACAAATCTAATATCTCTATCTAAAACAATAGTCATTGGTACCCCATGTAACCGCACTATTTCTTTGATATACAATTGTACTAAATTGTCCAACGAGAATCCGATTGGAATTGCCAAGAAGTGAGTAGATTTCATTAATCTATCAACGATCACCCACACAACTGTATTACCCATTCTTGTCTTTGGTAGCCCGACACAAAATCCATTGTGGAATGGGTAAAAGATGTAGCAAACCCCCTGATCTTTAATGTTCTGCTTTCACTTATGTCAGACACTGAGACACAAATTCAGATATTTCTCTTTCATGTTATTCCACCAATAATACTCATTTAAATCTCGATACATTTTAGTACTGCCAGGATAAATGGTGTATCGTTATTTATGTGCCTCTTCTAGTATTTCCTTTATTAACACTTCATTGATAGGTACACCAATCTATTATGGAAGTATAAACTTCCATCTTTATTAAGTTGAAATTTTGTTCTTGCTTTCGTTGTCAACTCTTTTTTAATCTTTGAAATAAAATAGTCATCTTGTTCAGAAATTTTGATTTTTCAACTTGTTTAGAATGAATCACCAGATTTGAAATCAAACTAGTTTCCTTTTTTGTCGGCTTCCTACTCAAAGCGTTAGCCACAACATTAGCATTTTCAGAATGATAATTTATAGTTAGGTTATAATTCTGAATTAGATCTAACCATCTTCTTTGACGCATATTCAACTCATTTTGAGTGAAAATATATTTTAAACTATTGTGATTAGTAAAAAATATCAAATTTTATCCCATATAGAAAATGACGCCAAATTTTCAAAACAAACACTATCGTTGCAAGCTCCAATTCATGGGTCGTCGGTTAGTCGAGCGCGCTCAAACAAATCAGCAATGTACTTTGATTGAGATAAGAGATAACCTTTAGGAGAATATGCTATCTCAATTCCCAAAAAATAACGCAGCATGCCTAAATCTTTCATAGCAAAAAATGTGTCAACTCAGACTTCAATGTTTCAATACCATCATGATCATTACATGTAATAATCATATCATCAACATATAGGGATAAAAGAATACGTCATGCTGTTGTACGTTTGACAAATAAAGCCGAATCATGGTGATTAGGAATAAAGCGAAGTGATCACAATAGAGAACTTTTCAAACTAGGCACGTGGTGCTTGTTTGAGACCATAAAGAGCGAAGTTTACAAACTTCACCAAGCTGATGAGAAACACTTGGGGGAGGCATCATATAAACTTCTTCATGAAGGTCACCATTCAAGAAATCATTATTCACATCCATTTGAGTGATTTTCCATTGACAGACAAAGAAACAACAATCAAAGTGCGAACAGTCGTAATTTTTGCAACAGGAGCAAATGTTTCCTCATAATCCATGCCATATTTTTGAGAATAGCTATTAGCAACAAGTCGAGCTTTGTATCGCTCAATGGAACCATCTGATTTTGTTTTAATCTTGTAGACCCAACGAGAGTCAATGGCATGTTTTCCAGACGGTAGTGAAACAAAATCTCATGTATGAGTCTGATGTAAAGCAGTAAGTTCCTCAGGCATAGCAGTCTGCCAAAGGGGATCGCGAACTGCCTCCTTATAGGATGAAGACTCAAAAAAACGATAACAGAAGTGACAAAAGAAGCAAATGAAGTAGAATAAAAGGAGTACTTAAAATCGGGAAGTTTAGTAGACTTACGAATGCGAGTGGAGTGACGGGAGGAGAATCCGCAATCTCATTCGGCAATTGGGTGGTCGTAGGAGTAGGGACATGGGAGGTGGATGTATCATGAACCAAAGTATTAGATAGACTAGGAAGAGGATTCGCAATCTCATCCGGAATTTGGGTGGTCGTAGGATTAGGGAATGGGGAGGTGGATTTATCGTGAACTAAAGTATCAGATATATATTCATCGGGCTCAGTGTCAAAGGGATCAATACGAATTAGATCTGCTTGGGTCATATGATTTGAACTAGCAGGAACAGAGAAGAATGAAATGTGCTCTAAAAACACAACATGACGCGAAATATATAATTTTTGACTAACTGGATCAAAACAATAATACCATTTTTGACCAACACCATAACCCAGAAAGACACATAAGGCAGACTGGGGAGACAACTTATTACGTTCAACATGTGGTCGAAGGATAAAACAATACATCCGAAAAAATACAACGAGGAATAATCAGGTGAATGACCATATAATTTTTCAAAATAGGACAAACTTGATTTATGAGATATTGGGATTCTATTGATTACATGAGCAGCGATAAGAACTGCTTCCCTCCAAAACACACTAGGAATCTCGACTGATAGCATAAAAGAACGAGCTGTTTCAACAATATGACGATGTTTTATTTCAGCCACACCATTTTGTTGAGGAGTGTCAGTACATGAGTTTTGGTGAATTGTAACATCAGAGGCAAATAACTGAGAGAAATCATTATAAGTGTATTCACCTTCCAAATAACACCTAAAACATTTAATGACCGAAGAATGTTGGGTTCTCACGAGAGCTCAAAAATTAGTGACTATAGTAAGAAATTTAGACCTGCGTTTCATTAGATAAACTCAAGTATAACGAGTGAAGTCATCAATAAACAAAATATAATATCGAAAACATCCTTTAGAAGAAACAGGAGAAGGTCCCCACACATCAAAATGCACGAGATCAAATGGAGTAGTGGAAACACTTTTATAAAAATGTAATGCTGAAAATTTAGCCAATTTGCAACCATTACAATCAGAAATGTCATGACTTTATAAACTACCCAAAGCTCTAGTAGACACTAAAAACTTTAAACGCGATCCAGAAACATGACCCAAACGAGAATGCCAACGATAAAATTCCAAAGATGAACTATTCAAATGAAATGATGACAAGTCAATGTTGAAGGCAACAACATCTGATATTTTGAGTTCATCTAAAACATAAAGTCCTCCTTTCTTACGGCCTGTCCCAATCACCTTTTGTGATTGTGGGTCCTTAACACAATAATTGGAAGAAGTAAACAAAATTGTGAGACCAGAATCACACAATTGACTAACATATACAAGGTTTAAAGAAAGACGGGGAATATGGTAGACATTTGGGAGAGAAAAACAAGATGTATATACATAACCAATTCATTCCAATGGCATTGGAGTACCATCGGCAGTCATGACGGAAGATGGTGGAATATAATTGACTGACACAAATGAGTTAATATTAGGATACATATGATTAGATGTGCATTAATCTAATATCCATAAGGGATACGATTTACCTTAACTATCAAACGATGACAAACCTTTATGAAAGGAGGCGGACATGGCATGTGACTGTGAGGCGAGAAACTGCTTAAACTGTTCAAACTTCTCAAATATATATGGATCCATGGTTGGAGCAGTAATTGTATTACCAATATCAGACGAGTACAAATCTTTAACGACAACCCAAATACAACAACACAAATATTGGCAAACTATGTAAGAACCTGGTTTAACCAACTCAAAATCAGCAACAACAAATATTGCACGACACAACACGATGCGATACGAATACAAATCTCCAACAACAACCCAAATACAGCAGCACAAATATGGCACGAAACGGCACGATGCGAGATGACGCGGCACGACGTGGTACAAATACAAATTTTTAAACAAAATCAGCTAGAGAAAAAGGAAGCGAAAACGAAAAAAATACCATTGACGATTGCAAACTCAAACACCAAATTCAAATCGAAGGATGTAGATTGAATGATGTAGGTTGAACAAAGAGAATCCATAAATGGAGGATCTGATACCATGATAAATAAAGAGAGAAAGGCTAGGGTTTCTTATTAACAAACTTAAATAAACTAAATGTAATGAAAGATTTATATAGTTAATGATTACAATAGACTGAAATACACTTAAGTGCTAATAGACTAAAATACCCTTGAATGCTAATTAAGATAATAAAATAATATATCTAGTAGTATTGTCTAAAGATCGTGGCCTTACACGTTGAAATGAACTTCGACTCCCCTCACCGATATTTGGATTGCTTTGTTTCCTTTTGATTTCTTCGTCTATCCTTTTCGTAATGTCCAGTTCTCTTTCTATTAGTCGTGACTTCTCCATAATAACAATGAAAAAATTTAGTTGAAAAAGGAACCATCACTTGTTGAATATGGGGAATAAGACCATCATATAAAAAAAACAAAAAAAACTAATTAAGTAAAAAATTTAGTTGAAAAAGGAACCACCACTTGTTGAATATGGGGAATAAGACCATCATATAAAAAAACTAAAAAAAACTAATGAAGTAAATACCATTTCAAAGTTTAAATAAAGTAAGGGTGTAAGCGGTTCGGTTTGGTCCATTTATTGATCGAAATGCACATCCAAACTGTTGAGGTCGATTTGCTAAATATGAAACCGTTAGTTTAGTCGGTTTGATCGGTTCGGTTTGAAGGGTTTGAAAATTGGTTTGGTCGGTTTAATCGATTTATTTGGTTTAAAATCAAAATTATCAAATCTACATAAATAGTTACAAGAAAATTACTTAAAATCTGTTACTAGACTATAAAATCTTTAAAATAATGAATAAAGTCTCAAAATCTTTTAAGAACTACATAAATATATGACATTGAACAATTCAAAATCAAATCCACTCCTCTACAATTTTCAAGCCATCATACTACAGCTAATCAATTTTCAGCAATCCAAATTCACGATTTCGTCTTGATTCTTGAAAAATAGAAACTGGAGCTTTGAATATGAGAGCTAAAAGCTACCTTTGGAGAGTTATTCGGTAGAGAAAATGTGTAAATAGAGATTAACATTGTAATACTGTAACGTTGAAGATGAACGATGAATTCAACCATTTTTAGTGTAAAACTTTTTTTGAAATTAGTGAGAGAAATAGTTAATTACTAAATCAATAAAAAAAATTGTATAATTGTAAATTAAAAAAGAATAGAGGCAACTTGAGCAGTTGAGCTTGCAGGTTGTAGCAGCCAACATATAAGACTCGCAGGCAGACATTGAATAATGAGTGAAGAGTCTGAAGCATCATTTACTTTATTATTATAATATATAATTATATATTAATATACAAAGGAAAAAGAATAACGTAATCGTATTATACAAAATCAGTATATTCGGTTTGGTCGGTAAATCAACGGATTATAATACCGCAAACCGACCAACTGAACCATATAGCTCGGTTTAGTCAAATGAGAACCGATTTGAACTCGATTTAAGTGGTTCGGTTTGATATTCAGTTTAGTTTGAACGGTTTCGGTCCGGTTTAAACGATTTGGTCGGTTTTCTTACTCCTTAAAATAAAATACTTTATAAAACACAATAAAAAAGAAAAGAGAAAGAAAATTAAATAAGTCAAATGTAAATCAAGTTTTGAATTGCAATGTCATAAATAAAACTATTCCAAACTTATTTGAACTTAAAAGAAAACTATCTACTCATGGATTGCATTTGTTCGACATATCGGACAAAATCTATTCCTCATAAGCCATGTCTTTATACATTCGAGGTGGAAATCATGATTACACCTTAAATTGTTCACCTCTTTTCCAATTATAAATTCTTCCTACAAATCAAATAGAGATAATAAAATTCTCTAATTTTTTTATTAATTAAATAATTAAAGATTTAATCAAAACAAATATTATTTTACCAGACAGATAGAACACACTTCCTTTTCAAAAGATTCACCATAATATTTTCTTGGGTTCAAGCACAACATAACCTGCTCTTCACTCAATCCAACACTGATTATTTCCGGAGGAGGCCAGACTGGTAGTTGGAATAATTCCTATTTCAAAATCAACCATGCAGTTTTTTTATTAAAATAAAACTTAGTAGTTTGAATTAACTTTTGTATAACATGAATATCACACATCTATATCTATTATGTGATAGACATGCACAATTAATATTACCATTGAGACTGCATTCGCTATATCACGATATAAGCTTTCATGGTCCTCATAGTCTTCCTGATAAACCAAACATATAAAATTTTACTCATTTAACAATGGTAAACATAAATTAAGATGCTATATAAATATTATATAGAAGGTGTAGTTGAAGATTGCTCATCTTTTGAACCCACTCATTCACCAAGTGAAGGAAGCTAATTAAATATGAAAATATTTAATCTAACTAATTGTGAAATAGAGAATTAAATAATTACCGGATGACTCTCAATGCGACCAACCGTACTACGAATATAGGTAATGATATCATCGTATGTCAACATTGATTGCGCTCTTGCGTTGGTTCTTCTTGCACGATGTGTTCTTGTTAGGAATTTCAAGTTGAATAATACTTCCTATTGAAATCAATTGATCTGATTAATTTCACAAGTCAACCAAATCATACTAGCAGATCAGCAAAGTAATAAAGAACACCAGATTTACGTGGAAAACCCTCTCAACACGGAGGGTAAAAAACCACGGGGCAAAACCAACAGATTTCACTAATCAGTAAGAAACCGATACAATTGTTCCTCTCAACTTTAAACCTAAAGTTGAGGTATACATACAGAGAAACTAATTTCATTCAAACCCAAACAAATCTAGGTTTGAGAAAACATGAAATTCCCTTTACAAGTAAGAGAGAAATGAACCTGAGGGTAATCAAGACAAAGAAGGTGATACTCTGTTCTCCTTCTCTTCTTCTTCCTCTATATCTTCTTCCCTTCTTCTTCCTCTGTATTTTCTTCACTCTGTTTCTCTTGATCTCTTCACAGAACTCTCTCTGAAAATTGTGGTAGAGAGAGAAACAAAATTAGGGTTTATTTGGTTTTATATTGCCTAATTGGGCTGGACCCATAAGGCCCAACAATCTCCCCCTCCAGCCCACGGAGAGAGGCACACCGATCTTCAAGTCATCACTTGGTATTCACGCCGACAAACCGACAACAAAGCTCAAACTTGTCTTTTGGAACTATCTTCGTAAACATGTCTGATGGATTCTTATCAGTGTGAATTTTCTTCAGCTTCATCTGCTGGCTTTCTATTGCATCTCTTAACCAATGAAATCTCACATCAATATGCTTAGTTCTGGAATGATATGTAGCATTCTTGCTCAAATCTATAGCACTCTGGCTATCACAGAAAACAACTGCATCTTCTTGTTGCATACCAAGCTCCAAGAGAAATCTAATCAACCACAATAGCTCTTTACCAGCTTCAGTGGCTGCAATGTATTCTGCTTCTGTGGTTGACAAAGCCACACATTTCTGCAGTTTGGATTGCCATGACACGGCTCCCCCTGCAAAAGTAAACACATAACCTGAAGTGGATTTTCTGTGATCCAGATCTCCAGCCATATCAGAATCAGTGTAACCTTTTAGCACATGTTCACCATTTCCAAAACTCAAACACAAATTGGAAGTGCCTCTTAGATATCTAAGAATCCATTTCACTGCTTCCCAATGTTGTTTTCCTGGATTAGAAAGGAATCTGCTTACCACACCGACTGCATAAGCTATATCTGGCCTAGTGCAAACCATTGCATACATCAAACTCCCTACAGCTGAGGAGTATGGCACACTTGACATTTCATCCTTTTCTTTTTCTGTTGATGGACACAACTTCTTGCTCAATTTCAAATGGCTAGGAAGTGGACAACTTACTTTCTTTGCTCCTTGCATGTTGAATCTTTCAAGCACCCTTTCAATGTACTTCTCTTGTGACAACCAAAGTCTCTTAGCCTTTCTGTCACGAGTAATCTTCATGCCCAATATCTGGCGTGCTTGACCCATGTCTTTCATTTCAAATGTCTTGGACATCTCTT
Organism: Impatiens glandulifera; assembly: GCF_907164915.1. Classification (NCBI taxonomy): domain Eukaryota; kingdom Viridiplantae; phylum Streptophyta; class Magnoliopsida; order Ericales; family Balsaminaceae; genus Impatiens; species Impatiens glandulifera. Next base: position 48,424,532 of record NC_061863.1, on the reverse strand, counting down.
TCTTCAACATAGCTATAAACAGAGCATCCTGTCCTGCAATCAACATATCATCAACATAAAGTAAAAGGATTATAAATTTTCCATTAGGAAATCTTTTGAAGAAAACACATGGATCTGCCTTGGTTTTCTGGTACCCATGACTCATCATAAAGGAGTCAAATTTCTTGTACCACTGTCTCGGGGCTTGTTTCAAACCATATAGACTCTTCTTCAATTTGCAAACCATGTTTTCTTTTTCTTTCACTTCAAATCCCTCTGGTTGCACCATATAGATCTCTTCTTCAAGGTTACCATGAAGGAATGCGGTTTTTACATCAAGTTGTTCAAGTTCAAGATCTAGGCCAGATACTAGACCTAACACTGCACGAATGGAAGTCATCTTTACCACTGGTGAGAAAATTTCCCCAAAGTCGATGCCCTGTTTCTGTCCAAAACCCTTTACGACCAGTCGGGCTTTGTACTTCATAAGTTCTCCATTTTCATCTCTCTTTAGCTTGAACACCCATTTATTTCTCAAGGCCTTTCTGCCCTTAGGAAGCTCCACAAGCTCATATGTGTCATTTTCTTGCAATGACTTCATCTCGTCTTTCATTGCATCATGCCACTTAACTTTGTCTTTATGAGCTTGTGCCTCCTGAAAACTTTCTGGCTCTCCTTCTTCTGTCAACAGGATATACTCTGAAGAAGGGTATCTTTTAGAAGGTTGGTGCTCTCTCTCAGACCTTCTTAATGGGGGCTCTTCTGGCTCCTCTTGACGATGTTGTTCCCCCTGCTCAGGAACACCATAAACACTCTCATCATCATTACTACCATTCATGTCAGAGGTTTCCTCAGTGGCTTCTTCATTTTGTTCATCTTCATCCGTTACTGTTGACTGTACATGTGAAGGAATTGGTATGAGTTCTATGGACTCATCAACCCTCTCTGACTTCTCAATTATTTCTGGACTTATCCCTGTCTGACCTTCAAAGAACACAACATCTCTGCACCTGACAATTCTCTTCTTTTCTGAGTCCCATAACCTGTACCCAAATTCTTCATTTCCATATCCAAGGAAAATACATGGAGTTGCTTTATCATCCAACTTGGATCTTTGTTCCTTTGGAATATGCACATATGCTTTGCATCCAAACACCCTTAGATGTGAGTATGAAACATTCTTCTTAGACCATACTGTTTCTGGTATCTCGAATTTCAAAGGAACAGATGGCGACCTGTTTATGAGATAGCAGGCTGTGCGAACTGCTTCTCCCCAAAACTGTTTTGGCAACTTTGCCATCTTCAGCATGCATCTCACCTTTTCTACAATGGTGCGATTCATTCTCTCAGCCACACCATTGTGCTGCGGAGTTCCAGGCACTGTCTTCTCATGTCGAATACCATATTTGGTACAATATGTTTTAAATTCCTTGGAGGTATACTCTCCCCCGTTATCAGAGCGAAGACATTTCAGCTTACTGTCTGTCTCTCTTTCTACCATGACATGGAACTCTTGAAAGTAATTGAATACCTGGTCTTTTGTTCTCATAAAATAAACCCACACCTTTCTAGACGCATCATCAATAAATGTTAAAAAATATCGATTGCCACCCAATGACTCCACTTCAAAAGGACCACACACATCAGAATAAATCAAGTCTAACACATTATGTTTTCTTTCTGATGTCTGACTAAAAGAGACTCGATGTTGCTTACCAAATGGGCAGTAGTCGCATAGATCCAGAACCTCATCTTTGGTTGAGGGGATGTGCAGCTTCCTCACCAGAATTCGCAGCCCTTTCTCACTCATGTGGCCAAGGCGTTGATGCCACAGATTTAGAGAGCTTTCAGCTTGTACTGCATTCAGATCATCTTTGAGTACCTTCACATGTGTTCTGTACAATGAATGCCACGACTTCCCTTTTGCTACAATCATTGATCCTTTGCTGAGTTTCCATTCACCACCACCAAGATAATGCTTGAATCCATCTTTGTCCAATGCATCACCTGATATCAAATTTAGACGTAAATCAGGAATATGCCGCACATCTTTCAGTGTTAACCGATGCCCCTGTTCTGTCTGCAAATAAATGTCACCAATACCCACAATGCTTGAGTGACTAGTATTACCCATCTTCACTGTACCAAGATCTCCAGCCTTGTACGTGGTGAAGAACTCTTTATTCGGTGTAGCATGATAGCAAGCACCTGTATCAACTATCCACTCAACTCCTTGGTGATCTTCTACATGTAGATATTGTTCCTTTTCACAAGAAAGAATAACTACATCCTCTGCAGTTACTGTGGCTGTGGTATTTCTGTTTTCATCATCTTTCTTCTGATTTTTGCCTTCATTCTGTAGTCTTTTCCAGGCTCTACAATTTTTCTTCATGTGACCTTCTTTACCACAGTGATAACATTCTCTCCCCTTAGATTTTGATCTGCCTCTTGACTTGCTATGGCCTCTTGATTGTTGTCGGTGTTCAGCTCTTCCCCTGTTCTCTGTGACTAGGGCCTGTGCACTATTTGTATTAGTTGACTTCCTTCTTGTCTCCTCATTGAACAAGCTGCTAGTAACTATACTCATAGTAAGCACACCATTCGGAGCTGCATTACTAACAGTCACAACCAATGTCTCCCAACTGTCAGGCAATGATCCCAATAGCAATAAGGCTTGTAGCTCATCTTCTAAGGTCATCTCCATCACTGATAATTGATTAATCAAGCTCTGGAACTCGTTTAAATGCTCAGCAACACCTGTGCCTTCTCTAAATTTCAGATTTACCAACTTTCGGATCAGAAACGCTTTGTTACCTGCCGTCTTCTGCTCATACAATGACTCTAGCTTCTTCCATAGCTCATGAGCACTTTTCTCACTTGCTACATGGTGATAAACACTATCATCAAGCCATTGTCTGATTGTGCCGACTGCTTTCCGGTTCAGTTTTATCCAATCAGCTTCAGCCATCTCTTTTGGCTTTGCACTATCTCCTTCAACTGGCTCATACAGATCCTTACAATAAAGGATGTCCTCCATTTTGGATTTCCAAATCTGCCAGTTATTGTTTGTCAGCCTGATCATAGTGCTACTGCCTTCCATCTGAACCTAAGGGAAAAACACTCTTCAATAGAAAGTAAACCTAACAGCTCTGATACCACTTGTTAGGAATTTCAAGTTGAATAATACTTCCTATTGAAATCAATTGATCTGATTAATTTCACAAGTCAACCAAATCATACTAGCAGATCAGCAAAGTAATAAAGAACACCAGATTTACGTGGAAAACCCTCTCAACACGGAGGGTAAAAAACCACGGGGCAAAACCAACAGATTTCACTAATCAGTAAGAAACCGATACAATTGTTCCTCTCAACTTTAAACCTAAAGTTGAGGTATACATACAGAGAAACTAATTTCATTCAAACCCAAACAAATCTAGGTTTGAGAAAACATGAAATTCCCTTTACAAGTAAGAGAGAAATGAACCTGAGGGTAATCAAGACAAAGAAGGTGATACTCTGTTCTCCTTCTCTTCTTCTTCCTCTATATCTTCTTCCCTTCTTCTTCCTCTGTATTTTCTTCACTCTGTTTCTCTTGATCTCTTCACAGAACTCTCTCTGAAAATTGTGGTAGAGAGAGAAACAAAATTAGGGTTTATTTGGTTTTATATTGCCTAATTGGGCTGGACCCATAAGGCCCAACAGTTCTTAACAGATTCATCAATATTTCATGATGGTCCCTCGCCACTGGATGTTGAGTAGTCATAGTTCTTTCTTGGCTTAAGCTAGCATTATCATTAGTATCAAATGATTCCAAAGAAACATCAATAATAGGTTCCACCATAATTGGCACACTTGAGGACGATCCTGGTGCCTCTACCTGCTGCACTACACTTGGTTCTGCATTACTAATTACAGTACTTACTTCCACATCCGAATCAACATGTACATCAGAATCAGAAGAAGTTAAAACACTTAACTCCGATGTAGAATATGATGGGTTGTCAAACCTTATAGTTTCAGACATTATATATTTTCTGGAAAAAAAATAGAAACAATGTTAAAAACTAAATTGCAAATCTCTAATCTATATTACTATATATATATATATATATATATATATATATATATATATATATATATATATATATATATATATATATATATAAAGGAGAATATTAGATCTAGACAAATAAAGAAAGAGTATTAAATATTTATTTGATGATGTAAATAAATATAAATAAAAATAAAAATGAACTATCAACAACGAAAAAAATAAGTCTTGTAACGATAATAATTAGTAGTAACCAACCAATATATATAATTCACCCTCTTATAAATCCTTAAAATCAATGTTAAGATATATATAATTGAATGAAAAATTAACCAATTTATATATATAAGAGAGATTACCAACAAATAAGTCAATGCTCCTAAACTTCTCCGGAAAAACTATAAGTCTTCCTAAGAAGAGAAGAGAAAAGAAAACTAGCGGATTCTAAGAAATAGGAAAACAAAAAAATATAATAAAAAAAATTTCTGCCCTCTCCTCACTTTTGTCATATTTTATATCCATTATTTACTCAAATTCTCTTTCCTAATTTTTCTCTCATGTCACTTTTCTAAATATATATTTTTTAATTTATAATTTAAATATAAATATATTTCTCAATATATAACAATTTATTCAAATTAACTTTTATATAATTATTTATATTTTCTCTTCATACCATACATATTATATATTTTCTTATCATATAAATATTTTTTATTTCACGATCTATAAATATATAGGGATAAAATTTTATAATATATACAATAATATAAAAAAATTATTTTTATATATATAATGCTTTTATCATATTTATTTCCTTATATATATAAATATATTTTTATATAATATATATATATATATATATATATAAATATAAATAATATTTTTACATTATACCATAAACACTTTTCAACTCTCCACCTTCGTCTAATCAAAAAACATTCTTATTATTTGGCTCATTTTTCTATAATATGAACGTGTGTACATATATCAAACCTTTTAAAAATAAATATATTAAAATAATATGTAATTTAAGTTAGATAAAATAAATATATTAAAATAATATAAAATAATATGTAATTTAAGTTAGATACAATATATATATATTATATAAAAATATATTTATATATAAACTACAATTAACAATTAATCGCTACCGTTTTTATAAGTCAACTATTTAACCGCATTTAAAAACCAATTATTAACTACAGTTTTTTACCGTTTTTATATGTCAATTCACATTATTTAACTACCGTATAAACCGTTTTTAAATGTTACTTTCGTTATCTAACCGTATCCATCCAAACTACGATAATCCAAAACCCATTACTCACTCCAAATTACCCCTTGAAATCTAAACAGTGTAAGATCCAGTCATTCATAATTATATATATATATATTATATATATATATATATAATTGTGAGGAATGTGATTATGTTGAGGATGAAATTTGAAGTTTTTTTTAGCATTGTTTGAGAGAAAGAAAAAGAAGAGGTTAGATATAATTATTTTATTTTTGTTTGATTTCAATGATTATTTGGATTTAATTATGATTTAGAATTTGTCTCATATAATTTTTAATAATTTATGTATACTTTTTATTTTTAAAATTTATTTATTTTTTTTATATTTAAATCATATATTATAATAAATAATTATTTTATTTAAATAATTAATATTAAAGTAGTATATTCCAATTTATCAAAAATAATAATAATATTATTATTATTATTATTATATATATATATATAATGATGCTTAATTTTTTAATTTTAAAAGTGTTCTGATTGCCGAGTCAAGAGCTCTAGTTAATTTAGATATATATGTGAGAGTAATATGGATACTTGGGTTGGATTCTGGGTTGACCCGCCCATAAACTTAAAACGGTTAAAAATAAAATTAAAAATACTATAGATATATTTTGAACTCGCAACCTAACAAAAACAAAAACAAGTACAACTCTTTTAACCAACTAATAATACTTTATATTTTAAATTCAACACCAAATTTGATGAATGTGGGACGTTGTAACAATATATTTTTATTATTTTCAGTTACATATTATTCATTTTTTAATTTTTTTCCTAAATATTATTTTATATTTTTCTATAAATTCGTCTAAATGATGATAGGAATCAATTCGATATTCAATAAAAATATATATAAGAAAGTTTTTCAATAAAAATTAATTATTATAAGAGAGTAAATAATTTATCTATTACAAATTGAATTTGAATTATTTTATTATATTTAATCATATAAAAATTTAATTAAAATTTTGCTTAATTAAATTTATTTCGATTTCATTATATACTTTTTAATATTCCCTTATATATAAGAATGACTCCCTCGGAGTGTATCTAGGCTATAATAAAAAATAATATTTTTTTTATAGAAGAAAAGGGACACGACTCATTTATTTTCTTTCTTTTATAAATCTAAAAAAAGACTAAATTCATGTTTATACCTGGTTAAATTTATAATTTTTCTCATTATATTATTTAATGTCAACAAAAAAATATATTTTAAACTCATTTTAATTTTTTTCAAACCCACCCTAACAGTAATTTCTGGGCCCGTCTCCAGTAAAATCAATATATTACATGTTCTATATTTTATATTTAATGAATGAAATATTGATCACAAATTAATTAGAGCTAAAATGCTAAAAGAGTAAACAAATTAACTTTAAGTTAGACTTAATTTAACTAAGTTAGTATGCACCCTTTCAAGAAGCCATTTTTATACCAAATTTAGTATTTATTTTGTTGAGAGAGTTTGAATCGTGGATGAAAAGAGTTATATATGATTTTATTTTTGTTAAAATAAAATTTAAATAATAATATTATAAAATAATGGAATTAAAATTTAAGAGACATATATATAACTAATGGACTATTTTAAATAATGTAGAAAACTGAAATTGTTTAGTATATAACAGAAATAAAATTCGAGTCCAACCATAGTTTGCTATCCCCAAATCTCTCGCTCTTTGTAAATCCAGATTCTCTTCTCTTCTCCATTGTTTCCATCAAATCAATGGGAGTGAACATATTTTACTATTAGATTAGATGTGTATTTTTTTTACTATTTGATGAGATGGGTGGACCTCTTTACTAAGTTGAATCAAGGTAATCCGACCCATTATGCATTCCTGTGGGTGATCAATGTGCTAATGAGAGTAATCAATGCCCGTTTGGGATTAAATATGAAGACGGGAGATGGGCGTTCGGTCTGAGTTGGGTTCAATAAGAACCATCACAATCCAATACAACCCCTTAAGTTCTTAGGAGAACTTAGGCCTCAAAAATTAAGATTTTGGATTTCTTTAGAGTTTGTATATTTGGTTCTATGTTCATGTGTTAACTTATGGAAAATCATGACTTGCTTTAAACGACTTTTTATAGGTTTTTTCACCAAAGTTTCGTTGAGTTTGCATCGACTATGGAACAATGAAAATTGACTTCTCCTTTCAAAAAAAAGTTCTATGTTTACCAGAATCTAACTTATATAAGAACATAAATGATATCAATCAAAAGACAAGAAGTATGTTCGGTGAAATTATTGTATTGTATTGTAATGTATAGGCTATTGATATGTACACCTATGAACAAATTATAATGTGTCAAAATTGAATGGAGGGATGAGATATCCTCTCCTAGTAGCTAAGCATGTTGAGTAGCAAAACTCTAGTCTTGATCAAGTGTTTGAACAAGCAGTCTAGTCCTTCTTCAATATCTTGAATTTTGAGTTCCATCTCTTCCAACTGTCTCTGGATGCTCTCAATATCCATCACTCCCAAAGCTTCATTTATTTGGTCAAATTCATTTTTGTTTGCTCCCTTGCATTCGGTGTGGATTAGCTTCGAGATCAAGCTTGAGCGTGCCTTTGTCCCCATAACGTATGTCAAGGATGATTCAAGAACAGAAACTGTGGCAGATTGGACACTGTTGAATAAATCAATGGCATCTAATTGATCGTTTCCTTCCGAGATCTTGACATTCTTGAGATCCTTTAAAGCCATTTGAATTGCCTTTTTGTCCTTCCTTCTGGAAGCCAAATACTTCCCAGATGCATCAGTTGCATCTTTCCTTCTTCGGAGAGATGAAAGAAGCTCTTGCACATCGAACTTGGCCTGGGAGAAAATTCCCTTGGTGGCTGTGCAGGCATCCAAGACCTTGATATATTTATCCAGCACATCATCTGCTAGTTTCTTATTGGATTCGTGGACAGTTGTTAATGAATGTTGAATGTGAGGCATATCTAACAAGTCATCAACCGATAAATGCAGATCTTGAAGGCCACTCAGCCTATCTCCTAGAGAAGACAATGAAGTAGAGGCTGCCCCAGTTTCCTTTAGTCTGTTAAGCTGTTCATCCAATTGAGGAAGGAGTGGATAGGTTCTTGATGGAAAGCTGATTGAGCGAGCATGCTGTCGAGTTCTCATTCTGAAAGGAGAAGATGGTGCCATTTCAATGAACTGATATTGATTAGTTCAACTTCTAAGTTTGTCTTGAAAAGATGCTTGTGAGTTTGGTATCTCTTCTTCTGGCATATGCTCCATATTTATAGTCTCTCTTCCATATTCTGGTGATAACGTGATCTTGATCTTGATCTGAATGAGATAGCATTTGCTGTTTTTGTTTTCAATGTTGGCTCAGTGTTTCCCTCCCACCAGTCAGGTTATTTAGAAGTCAGATGAACTTAAACTTAACAATGGGTTTGTCTTGATCATGTTCTAATATAATTCACATGAAACAAGGTATGCAACTACTATTCTCTTCTGTTGTCTCCCCCCATGGGATAGATGACAACTCACATTTCTATTTAAGATTGTCATTTATGCTCATTTATCTGCATATGACTTGCTCTGCAAACCTAATATAATATAGGTCATTTATTCAAAACTACCACAATATTTTATTTTCATAATCATGTGCAGCAACTTGAATACAATTGGAATCGTTTTATCATATGGTTAGACATCATCTGCACACTCACCAAGAACAAGCATGTGGTTATGGCATTGAAAAATCTGTTTGGTTACATTGAATTATAAAATATGTTACTGATCCTAGATTCATGCATGCCTAGCTATTAGAGGAACTAATTATTAACGAAGTGTCTCTTCATTGTGGTTATGTGCAAATAATAATAATGTTGTTGCACGAGAATCATCAATAATTCAAGTTATTTAATTATTTCTCTCTATCAGAGTTGTCTCCCCCAGGAGGAATATATTATGTTTCCCTCTCACTGTCTGTCTGGCTCTGGTCTACATTAATTGTTATCATGCAAATCTGTATGCATTCTGTTTGGTCTATTTTGATAATTGTGAAGCAATATGTTTTCCATCTCTGACAGGAGAAGAAATATACAGGTCATAGATCTGAGTTTTTTTTTTAAATATTTCCTTCTTTTTATTCAAGTAACAACAGATCTGGTGTTTTTCTCTCGAGGTGGATACATAGCTATTTGCGCCCAGAGGATGGAACAGTTAACCTTGAAAATCGGCCACACGTTCTTGTCAAAGTGAGGCAAACCGACGGTAATTGTGTTGTTCTGTTCCTATCTTCTTGTTAAAAATCATCAGGAACTTCTTCTTTTTGGTAGAGCCTTTGGTATTTGAAATGTTGTATTAGATTGCTCCCCAGACAAAGAACCTGGAACAATTGGCTTCTCTTGGCCCCTCATTAAAGTTTAAGTTATGAATAACTTTGATCACTTTCAGAAAAAAAAACGTTCAAGTCTCCTTGGCTAATGATTTGAAACAACTCAGGGTATACGATTATTGGCAAGTGTAGTATTATCGGGTTATCAGTTCACCTTTGTGAAAGAGCGTCAGATTGTGAATGCAGTTCTCATTGCTAAAGAATGTGTGGATGTTGTAAAGAAAATGAATGATACATGATGCCATTTTGTAAGATTGATATTGTAAAAGCCTCATGCTCAATAAACAGGGATTTTCTATTCTTTGTTATGGCTGTGCATGGTTTCTTCAAGAGCTCTTAGAAACGGGATCCTTTTTGAGGCACCATTAGGATTGAAAGTTTTCGAGAGAAGTCTGAGATATTTCTCATCAAAAAAACCTTATAACTAGCATAGTTTGGCTACGAATTTGGGCTTTAAAGTGGGAGGAATCTACCCAGAAGATATCTTAACCTCTCCATGGTTTGTCCAAAGGTGAGAGGAAGATCTTTATCAACAATTCTTTGTTTGTCTTTCAAACTAACACACCTTACGAAATGGAAGGATGGCTTGTTACGAAATGGAAGGATGGCTTGGGATTAAAAGATGTAGTTGATTTCAACGACATAAATATGTTTGATTTGAATGAGATGTCGAGTTATGGAGGCTACATTATAATAAACTTTACAATTGTTAATTAAAGTTTATCGGGTTTGGATTTGGTTTTGACTTGGGCCTGACCAATAGTTATTTAGGTTTTATTATATGAATATTTATCCTATAAATATGTGATTATTAAGGATTTACATTACTAGACAAAATTCTAGAGAAATAAAATGTGAGGCAAAAACTATGTATTCCTTGATCTTTTTCTTCATAGTGAAATCTGGTGGCGGCTACAATGGACGTAGCTCAATTTGAGTGAACCACTATAAATCTGTCTCTTTTTGTGTTATTCTTTCTTGCGTTTTTACAGATCGTTTCAAGCAGGTCGGATTTGGTAGATACAAATCCTAACAACTGGTATCAAAGCTACTAGGCTAGATCGGAGCTAGCATTGGAAACGATGACAAACGAGAACAATATAGGACACGAGATTGGAAGATTCGATGGACAAATTATGTTTTCTGGAAAATGCAGATTGAATATTATCTTTATGGAAAGAAGCTTCATGTTCATTTGATTTAGAAACTAGATAAAATGGATGAAGCTGAATAGAAACTCCTTGATAGACAGGTTTAGGGAGTTGTTCGATTGACGCTAGCTAAGACAGTTGCTCAAAATGTAGCAAAGGAGAAGACCACCATGAGTCTGATGAAAGCTCTTTCTGATATGTGTGAGAAACCATCTTCTAACTAGAAGGTACACTTAATGAAAAGACTCTTTTACTTAAGAATGGTTGATAGTACTTCTGTCACTACTCATTTGAATGAATTCAATACAATTGTGAATCAATTGTTATCTGTTGAGATTGATTTTGGGATAAAGTTAATGCACTGATTTTGTTAGCATCTTTACCAAATAGCTGAGAACCTACGAGGGCATAAATTAATAATTTAGTTGGAAATGGTAAACTGAAATTTGTTGAAGTTAGAACTGAAATTTGTTGAAGTTATAGATTGTATTCTTACTAAAGAGGTTCGTAAAATTGATTCTGTTGAAACATTAAAGATTCTGCTCTAAATGTAAAAAACAAGGGCAAAGGTAGTGATAGAAATTTCAATCGAGGTAAGAGCAGATCTATGTCGAGGAGCATGAGGAGTCAGTCCAAGTCTGAGCGGATATTTGAGTGCTAAAATTGTGGTAAATAGGGTCATTTGAAGAGGAACTGCAAAACACCGAAGAGAAACGGTGATAATAAAAATGATGCAGTCAACGTTGTTATAGAAATTATCACGGATGTGTTACTTTTGTCTGTTGATAACCCGATATATTCATACATTTTGGACTCGGAAGCGTCTTTCCACACCACTGTCCACAAAAAATTAATGGAGAATTATGTGGCTGGAAATAGTGGGAAAGTTTATCCCGCAGATGGTGAGCCACTGAATATTGTTGGAATGAGGGATATCAAATTGAAAATGGAAAATAGTTCTGTTTGGAAGATTTATAAGGTGAGACATATTCTAAGTTTAATGCGCAATTTGATTTTTGTTACACAACTTGATGAAGAAAATCACAATTTCAGTTGTGGAAATGGTGTGTGGAAGGTGACTAAAAGAGAAATAGTTGTTGCTCGAGGTTACAAAATTGGAATGTTATACCCGACTTCAACTTGTAGAGAAACAGTTGTTGCTGTAGTGGCATTGCAGGTTGAGCCATATGAGCGAAAAATGGATGAAAATTTTGTTTGAAGAATGAACAGATTCCAGATCTGAAGTCTGTTGAACATCAGTTATGTGAAAACTGCATTCTTGGAAAACAGAAACGGGCGAGTTTCTTAATGATTGGGAAGGAGCTCAAAAAGAATGGTTAGAGTTGGTACACACTGATGTGTGGGACCTGCACATGTTTCTTCTATTGGAGGATCACAATACTACGTGACGTTTATAGATGATTTGATAAGAAATGTATGAGTATATTTTATGAAGCACAAGTCTGAAGTATTTTCTATTTACAAGAAATGGAAGGCTTGGTTGAAAATGAAACAAATCAGAAAGTTAAGTGTTTGAGATCCGACAACGGAGGTGAATATATAAATTGAGATTTCAAAGAGTATTGTGCTGTGAATGAGATCAGTATGGTGAAGACTGTTCCCTAAACGCCTCAAGAGAATGGAGTAGCTGAACGATTAAATCGAACATTGAATGAGCGTGATATAAGAATGAGATTACATGCAGGGCTGCCTAAAACCTACTAGGAAGAAGCTATCAATACTATTGCCTATTTGATAAACACGGGACCCTCTATTTCTCTTGAATTAGGAATTCCTGAAAAAGTCTAGAGCAATAAAAAGATAAACCTTTCTTATTTGAAAGTGTTTGATTGTTTATCATATGTTCATATTAATGAATGTGATATGAGAAGACTTGATCCAAAGTCTAATAAATATTTTTTCATTGGTTATGGTGATATCTAGTTTGGTTATCGTTGCTGGGATAATCAAAATCGAAAGATCATTCGTAGTAGAAATGTTATCTTCAATGAACAGGTTCTCTACAAAGATTGTGTTGGGAAGACATCAGATGATGATTCCAAGTTGAAAGAGACTGGTACAATCGATTTGAGAGAATTTCCAGCTAAATATATACCGATTTTCGAAGAAGAACAATGTGTTGTTGAAGATTAAATCATTGAGAACGTGGCCCCAGACGCAAATCAGCAAACACCTGTTATACAATTGAGAAGATCGTCAAGGAATCGAAAATCAGTCGAGAGGTGGTCTCCATCTTTGAATTATATATTTTTGACAGATAGAGGTGAACATGAATGCTATGAGGAAGCAATACAATTTGATGAATCAGTTAAGTGGGAGTCTACGATGAAAGATGAGATGGACTCTTTGACGTTGAATCAGACTTGGGAGCTCACTGAGTTACCAAAGGGAAAGAAAGAACTTCACAACAAATGGATCTTCAGAATTAAAAATAAACATTATAAAACCATGAGGTACAAGGCAAGATTGGTTGTGAAAGAATTTCAACAAAAAGAAGGTATTGACTACAATGAGATTTGCTCTCCAGTAGTTAAATTGATGATAATCAGAACTATATTGAATTTGGTTATGAAAGAAGACCTTCATCTTCAACAAATGGATGTCAAAACTGTTTTTCTTAATGGTGATTTAGATGAAGAGATTTACATGCGACAACCAGAAGGATTTGAAATCAAATGAAAATATGAGCTTGTGTGTAAGCTTTAGAAGAGTCTGTATGGTTTGAAATAGGCTCCAAGACAATGATATAAGAAGTTCAATAGCTTCATGAAAAACAACAATTTTCTGAGGCGTGAAGCTGATCATTGCTGCTATATCAAAGGTTTGATAAATCGGCCATTATTATACTCCTCTACGTTGATGACATGTTGATTGATGGAGCAAGCTTGTATGAGATTAACAAGCTCAATAAAGAGTTGTCTGAAAAATTTGCAATGAAGGATTTGGGTGCTGTAAAACAAATCATTGGGATGTGAATTTTCAGGGATGAAAAAGTTCTCAAACTTTCACAGAAGAATATGTGAAGAAAATTCTTAGTAGGTTCACCTTGTTTGATGCAAAACTAGTTACTAACCCCTTAGATAGTCACTTCAGACTATCTAAAGATCAGTCGCCTTCAATAGAGGAGGAGAAAAATTACATGGTCATTGTTCTGTATGCCTCTACCATTGATTGTATTATGTATGTGATGGTTTGCACAAGACCAGACATAACACATGCAATGAGAGTTGTTAGTAGATTCATGAGCAACCCAAGTAAAGAACATTGGGAAACAGTAATGTGAATACTACGCTATTTAAGAGAAAGTACGGGTCTCGCTTTGTATTTTCGAAAGTCTAATATGGGTTTGGAAGGATATGTTGATGCTGACAATGATGATGATGTTGATAATAAAAACATCACAACATGGTACATTTATACTCTAAGAGGTACTGCAATTAGTTGAGTTTCAAAATTGTAGAAGATTGTTACTCTTTCCAGTTTGAGGTAAAATATGTTGTTGTGACAGAGGCTGCTAAGGAAATGATGTGGTTACAACATTTTTTCGAGAATTGAGTCAAGATTACGAGAAAAGTGTGTTTCACTGTATCATGTTGTGGTCCTGCAGGCTTAATGACGGTCTCCAACCAGTTTTGCCTTACTTGTTTTTCCTATTAATTGTATCAATAAACAATCTAAATTCTCACAAGTAAAACACACAAAAGCTCATTTGCCAAATTTGAACTATTTGTCTAAATTTTCACAAGAAAAAAGTAATGTAAAAAATTAAGCATCCAAGTAAAGTCCTTTAAAAACTGTAACGTACAAAATCGAACAAGTATAAGAAACAACAAACAACGCTTAAAGGAATACCTAAACAAATATTAAAATGTTAATTTTAAAGTAAAATATTTATCATAAATATATATTAGATTGACCTCTTTGTTAATTAATTAAAGTAAATGCGTTAGTTAAGTCGACATGGCAACATGTGCCGTGTGGCTAATTAATCTTACATTGGAAAAGTCTAGGCAATTGAAGTTATTTAGTCTTGCTATATATATCAATTTATAATATTCTTTCTAAATGTATTTATCAATTAAAACAAAAAAAATGTGGAATTTTAGTGATGGTATTTATCATCCGTAACACCATGCTATATTTGAGATTTGGGAAATAAATATTAGTATCTTCCGTAACGTCATTATTAGAACACGAGGAAAAATTCGTGGAATCAATTATGAATCTCATTGCCTTTTATATAAATTTTTGTCCAAATTAATATTTTGGTATTCATATTCTTCTATCTTTATTTATATTATTATCTTAATTAAATATTTTATTTTGTAAAAGGATAATCACAATTATCACAAGTAAAAAAAGGACTTTTACCGACGGTTTTTCCCGAAAGTTTTGTAAAACTCTCCTAAATACTCTCGAGAGGAACAAATCCTTCGGGATTAAAAATAGATTCCGAGTGGGGTGTAACACCTTCGGGGTTATTAATTATTACCAAAAGTTCTACAAAGAACTTTCGGTTTTTACCTTCCCAAAAAACCAAAAAAAGTTCTAAGTGTTGGATGTTGGTTAATTGCGAAGGTTTTTGTAAAAACCTTCGATTTTGAAATCTCTGGGTTTTTTAATTGCGAAGGTTATTCAAAGAACCTTCGGTTTTACCTTTTTAGAAAAATTCATTTCCGAAAGTTTTACAAAGAACCTTCGGTTTTGCTCAATTAAAAAAAATTCTAAATTTGGTACTGGTTATTTCCGAAGGTTCTTTAATAAACTTTCGGTTTTGACTAATATCAAAACCAAAAGTTATATGAAAACCTTCGGCATCAACCTCTATAAATACAAACCCTAACCCTTCTCTTTTTCATTCCACTCATCTCTCATTTCTCTCTCTTCTGCGCCGCAGCCGCCTGCTTCCTCCACGCCGGTTCGATCTTCTCCTCTCTCGTTCAGATAATTTGTTTCATATGGTTTTTTTTGTTTTGTTTATTATGAGATTTAGATTTTTAAGTTTATATATATATTATATATCTAGATTTATGTTAGTTTACGTTATTTTGTTTGATTAATTAATATATATATATATATATACATATATCTGAAATGCATTTAGGATATGGGTGATTCGACATGGAAGAGACTTCGTCGTACACCGGAGAAACTGCATCCGTGTTACCAGAATCTGATTGCACAATCAGAAATTGCGGCACGTGAGGAAGAGGTAAGACAGATGACGTTGGAAATGGAACAAATTCGATTAAGGGATGCGGAAAGAGGCCGTTTGCTCACTGAAATTAAAGCGGACAGGGCCGAAATGGCCCAGAGATTAGAGAATCTCGAACAGGAACTTGTGTTGTTGAGGAGTCGACTAAATCAACCACCCCCTCCTTCCACCCCATCTAATAATTTCTAGGTTTATTATGTGTTTATTTAGTTTTTCCGTACGAACGATGACAACATATATTTCGAAGTGTTTTGTTTTAATATTCATGAATTATTATTATTATGTTTGGTTTGGTTTTAATAGGCTGTTAATGAATTATTTTCTTATTGTTCACTTTTCACCTTAATTTTTAAAAAAACCAGCATGTCCAAAACCGAAGGTTTATTTGAAAACTTTCGGTTTTGACCTTAGTTTTAAAAAATCTAAAAAATTTCTAAGGGTCAAAACCGAAGGTTTTCAAATAAACCTTCGGTTTTTACCATATTTAAAAATATCTGAAAATTTTCTAAGTATGGGGAAGGGTAAAAACCGAAGGTTTTCAAATAAACCTTCGGTTTTTACCCATGTTTAAAAAAATCTAAATTTTTTCTAAGTATGGGGAAGGGTAAAAACCGAAGGTTTTCAAATAAACCTTCGGTTTTTACCCATATTTAAAAATTTCTGAAAATTTTCTAAGTATGGGGAAGGGTAAAAACCGAAGGTTTTCAAATAAACCTTCGGTTTTTACCCATGTTTAAAAAAATCTAATTTTTTTCTAAGTATGGGGAAGGGTAAAAACCGAAGGTTTTCAAATAAACCTTCGGTTTTTACTCATATTTAAAAATATCTGAAAATTTTCTAAGTATGGGGAAGGGTAAAAACCGAAGGTTTTCAAATAAACCTTCGATTTTTAGCCATGTTTAAAAAAATCTAAATTTTTTCTAAGTATGGGGAAGGGTAAAAACCGAAAGTTTTCAAATAAACCTTCGGTTTTTACCCATATTTAAAAATATCTGAAAATTTTCTAAGTATGGGGAAGGGTAAAAACCGAAGGTTTTCAAATAAACCTTCGGTTTTTACCCATGTTTAAAAAAATCTAAATTTTTTCTAAGTATGGGGAAGGGTAAAAACCGAAGGTTTTCAAATAAACCTTCGGTTTTTACCCATATTTAAAAATATCTGAAAATTTTCTAAGTATGGGGAAGGGTAAAAACCGAAGGTTTTCAAATAAACCTTCGGTTTTTACCCATGTTTAAAAAAATCTAAATTTTTTCTAAGTATGGGGAAGGGTAAAAACCGAAGGTTTTCAAATAAACCTTCGGTTTTTACCCATATTTAAAAATATCTGAAAATTTTCTAAGTATGGGGAAGGGTAAAAACCGAAGGTTTTCAAATAAACCTTCGGTTTTTACCCATGTTTAAAAAAATCTAAATTTTTTCTAAGTATGGGGAAGGGTAAAAACCGAAGGTTTTCAAATAAATGTGAGACGAGTAATATTCAAGTGACTATGTACTAGTTCGGAACATGAATTTTATATTTTGTTTGAATCTTCTTTGTTTTTTTAGTATTTACTTATGACATATTGTTTTGTTGATATTTTATTTCTAGAATTCATGTTACAAATACTATTATATTTAAATCGATAAAAAATATATATATGAATATTAAGCTTTAAGAGACCAAGTTTTGTGCTCGCCTCAGGCCTCGAAATCTTAGGTCCGACATTATTTAAATAAAATTAGAAATGTCACATATTCTAGATGATAGAGTTTTGGTTTATAGAATGACTTATTCCAAATTGTGTGTGAATCAATTAGGTGGTATATATGTCTTTCTCCCATAAATGAAGGGTCAATAGTTTTAATGCAATGTTATATATCTTAAACAATATTAACAACACATCATTAATGCATACACTTAATCTTAGGCTTGTTTGGATTTGTTTTTTTTTTTTGTTATAATTTGAATTATTTAAAAAATAATAATTAATGATAATTTTTAGGTGATAAAAATTTTTTATGATAAAAAAATATAAAAAATATTAATATATACTAATGAAATAATGGGTATCGTAATATTTAATATTTTGATTAAGAACCAATTATTTAACCTATTTTACAATACTAATAAAGACATATCATCCGTGACTTTCCTAATATACTTAGACATCATCCTTCCTTATTGTCTCTACCATAAATATTATTATTATTGGGTCTCTATTTTTATTTTATTTATTTATTTATTTATTTTTTTGTCTTTTAAGTTTTTTAATATTTTTTTCTTGATCAAAAATTTTAAAAAAATAGTCAAATTTATTTCAAGTTAAGAATATATTATTCTCCTTAACAGAGTTGTCAGAAAAAATGGAACATGAAAATTCGACCAATTTCATTTCTTTCGAGACTTAAGTAAGATGAATAATCAAAATAATAGACTCGACTAGAGTGTATTTACAAACATCAATTTAGATTATTTTTTACTTTAAAAAAATTAGGAAAAAAATATTTTGCGTGTTTTAGAGATTTTGTTCTTAATTTAATGATTGTTACACGTGTGAAAATATATCGGTGATATGTCTCTCATGTCCATTGATCTCTCCTTTAAAGTTTGACCATTTAAAAAAAAAAAAATTGTATACCTTATTTTTTTTATCACATACTAAATCATGCCTCTAAGGATAAATCCAAAACTAAAATGTTACTAGACTTGTATCATTATGTTTTTATGACATTCATCCATGTTATATCCGTATCCTAAATTTAAAAAGTGAGGAAAGAAGGGAAGAACCAGGTGAGAGGAACAACGCTCAGAAGATACTTTAAAAAATATTAAAATGTTAGTATTAAAGTAAAACCAAACGAGCCTTTATAAAAAAAATATATATTAGATTGTCTCTTTTTTTTTTTTGTTAATTAATTAAAGTAAATGTGTTAGTAAGACATGGCAACAACTACATGTGTCGTGTGACTAGTTAATATGCTAGCACGATAAATGTTTAATTCATTCGATCAGTTACTCCATTATCTGGAGGCGTTCGGGGAACAATTATTACCATATTAATTATATTCTTATCACAGCATTCTATAAAATCTGAATTAATGTATTCGTCTTCGTTGTCGGATCTCAAAACTTAATATTCTGATTTGTTTCATTTCAATCAAAATTTTCCACTTTTTAAAAACAACAAATACATTAGACTTATTCTCATAAAGTATACACATACTTTTCTTGTCGAATCATCTATAAACGCTACGTAGTAGTGTGATCCGTCAATAGGAAAAACATGTGCAGGTCCTCAAACATCAGTGTATGCCAACTATAGCATTTTTTTCTAGAGCTCCTTCATAATCTTTAAGAAACTCACACATTTTTATTTTCCAAAAATGCAGTTTTCGCATAACTGATGCTCAACAGACTTCAGTTCTGGATCCTGACCATTTTTTAAAAGAATTTCTTCCATTTTTCGCTCATACGGCCTAACCTACAATGTCATAACTAAATGTTCTTTGAGTCATAAACAACATCAACAACTATGTCTCTACAGGTTGAAGTCATGTATAACGTGTTAGTTTCGTGACCTCAAACAATAACTATTACTCCTTTAGTTGTTTTCTACGCACCATTTCCACAACTAAAACTGTAACCTTCGTCATCAAGTTGTGTAACAGAAATCAGATTGCGAATTAAACTTGAAATGTTTCTCACGTTATTAATCTTCCAAATATAATCGTTTGTCATCTTCAATTTGATGTCCTCATGCCAATAATATTCAATGACTCATCATCTACATAATAAACTATTTATGTGATTTCTGCATACGAATTGAAATATTTATTTGTTTTTTTTGCATGAATTTGTTTGCAATAAATTGGAAAATATGTAGGCCATCATATTTTGGACCATTTGAATAGATAGAAAAAAGTGCATCTTTGATGGATAATATGTCAACATTCATTTTATTTGGTTCAGGGCATGAATAATTTAATTTTTATTTTGTATTGCATATATTCATTTTGTTTTTGGTATTTTTCTTTAACTTGATGCAATTTCTGCGTTGAATCTAATTTTTACATATAAAAGTTGAAGGTTTAATTAATAATGTAATTGAATGTTCAAAGGCTTGTTTAAATATTCACTATAAAAAACTATTTTGACATTCTTTCCTTAATAAAACAAGAAGCAGATATAATAAAAAAAACACGTCCCAACAATAATTAAGAAAATATATCAAGAAAAATCTTAATCTAACTAACCAATTGTATTTATGGGTGATCTATTACAAAATTTCACCCTACACCAAAACATAATAAATAGAATTAACACAAAAGCCTTCATAATTAATGTAAATGATTTCTAATCTTATACTCCCCAATTATCTTAATTAAATATTTTATTTTGCAACAAATTTTATTTTGTTCAAAGGATAATCACAATTTTTTTTAAAAATAAATAGGAGAAAAGATAAATAAAAGTCAAATTTTCATATAAAAATTACTATGATAGTTTCATTGAGCGAATAAAAATCCAAGTATTATCCTAAAATAAAACACTACTTTGTACATAATTTTTCGAAAATATAAACATGAATATGTTCCGATCCACGAATAAGAAACAACACCTTCCACGGTTCTATGGAACACTTGGGCTAGAAACTCGGGCGAAAATTCTGTTTTTTGTAGCATAATAATATTTTAATTCTATTTTCTGCTTCCCACAACATTGTTTGTTATTAAGTCCCTAAAAGTTGTTGTAACAAAATTATAACCGACTATTCTTGGGTAATTCAGCCGCTATATAATGTTGATTTCCACCTCCCTTATGGGCATGAATGAAAAGCTCTGTGGAAGTTCTTATTCTCAATTATATTTTGTCTTGATCCCTCATCTTGGACTGTTAGGTATATTCTAGCAGTATTCTCTTCTCATCTAAATTTCTTCTTTCCTTTAACTTTGAATTCTCTTCTCATATTACTTCCGCTACACTTTGATTATAGAATTCTCCATTCGGTCCCAGCGATCAAAACTCGATTCTTGAAATCAAGAACTCAAAACGCTAAGTTATAATTCAAGTCATAAGAGAATATTACACCATGTTGAGAACACATTTCCCTTACCCATCTCTACATCTTTTTGTCACGACCCAATCTTCATGGCCCAAGAAGAGAAGGCTTAAGGAGAACGTAACGACCCAATCTTCCTGGCCCAAGAAGAGGAGGAGGCTTAAGCCCGCTTAAGCCCAACGCAAGGAATATTCTAGCTGGAAGGCATGTGCTTGATTAACGCATCACTAATTGAGAGTTGAAAGGCATGTCCTTGATTAGTGCATCACTAATTGATACTAAAAAGAATGTCCTTGATTAGTCCATCACTGATTGACAATTAGAAGGAATCCCTAAATTAGTGCATCACTGATTGACACTTATAAGGAATGCCCTAAATTAGTGTGTCATTAATGTAATAGCTAGAATTAGTCCTATAAATACCTGTGAGGTTTTATATTGTAAATCACCAAGTATTAAGTGATATAATATTTTTCTTTGTAAGAGTTACTCTCTCTCTAGAATTTTTGTGCCAATTCTATTAAACGTCGAGTGTTGCGTCGAGTAAGGCTGACTAGTTACTCGTTTTGAGAAGATCGTAACTAGTGCTGCACGGATCGTCAGTGAAAAGACTAAGCCTGTAAAAATTGGTATCAGAGCTGAAATGACGAAGAGATCGGAAGAAAATTCAAAGGTCGTGGACGAAGTAGAGAATCTTCCCCACGGGACCAGAGAAGATGGTAGGAACTCTCGCAAAATTCAGGCGGGAGGAACCAAAGCTACCAAAGAAAGAGAAAGATCAAGAGACGCTATCGTTGACATTATCGCTAGGTTGGACAAGGTAGAACTCACTGTGGCGTACGGACAAGATAATGCCGGGGACCTAGAGGAATGCATTGCCGAGCTTGAGAAGGAGAGAGACGAGCTCCAAGGAGGAATGCAAGGTGCCCTAAACGAAGGTTTGTCCAAATGTCAAGAGCAAGCTCAGATCGTAGAGCAGACCCTCCTTGGTGAAATCAGTACCTTGACGGAGAAACTCGAGGTAATGACTTCTAAGTTACAAGCTACCGAAGAGGATGTGGCGTTACTCAAGAAGGCGGATGCGCAAGAGTGCGGACGCGCGCCTATAGGAGTCCCCAATTCGATAAGGATAGACGTTCCAAGGCCTAAAGCGTATTTAGGCGAGAGGAATGCGAAATAGATCGACAACTTCCTATGGAGTCTGAACCAGTATTTCAAAGCACTCGGCCTAGTAGAAGAGGCGAGAAGATAGATACTGCCACGACATACCTGGAAGACACCGCGATGCTGTGGTGGAGGCGAAGGAGTAGCGACATTGAAAGAGGTACGTGTTCTATCAATACCTGGGGTGAACTCAAGGAGGAACTCAAGAGACAGTTCTATCCTGAAAACGCCATTCAAGAAGCAAGGGCCAAGTTGCAGCGGCTCTCACAAAGAGGGAGTATAAAGGAGTATGTCAAGGAGTTCATCGCTACTCTCCTTGAGATCCCTAACTACTCAGACGATGAAGCCTTGTTAGCCTTCACTGATGGTCTACAAATGTGGGCGAAGTTGGAGTTAGAACGACGTGGTGTCCAAGATCTAAGCTCCGTTATTGCCGTGGCTAAATCTCTTGTCGAAATGAGAAGGCAAGAGAAACCAAAGTCGACCTATGAGAGGAATGACAATGGGGAAAATGGTGGAGACCATATATATAACAATGAAGACCCAGTTAAGTTTACCAAATCCAATGGTAAAGGAGATCAGGACGAGAAACGTGGAGAGAAACCCCGGATAAAGTGTTTCTTTTGTGAAGGGTCGCACAAAGAAAGAGAGTGCCCAATGAAGAACAAACTATCAACATTGATGGAGGAGCAAGAACGCCTTCACGATGAAGCTCGATTGGGGTCGTTAAACCTACTTAGTGTTGTTAAAGCAAAGTTTGATGAGTCAAAGTCCGCGAAGAAAGGACGACTATTTGTGGAAACTAGAGTAAGAAATCACATGGTTAAAACTTTGTTGGATACGGGAGCCAACAAAAATTTTCTAGAGGTAAAGGAGGCGAGAAGACTCAGATACACTAAGGAGCAAAGGTGGCTTAAAGCAGTCAACTCGGTACCAAGTGCAACTTATGGAGTTGCTCATAATGTAAAGATCAACTTAGGGGAGTGGACTGATCTTCTGGATTTCTCCATTATTGACATGGACGACTATAAAATGGTTCTCGGCATAAAGTTCCTAGACAAGGTAAGTGTCATCCTACTCCCTTCTGCCAATATGATGTACATTCTAGAGCAAGGTAATACTCACACAATACCTTTAACAAGAGAGGGCAAGAGAGAAACTAGGCACCTATCTACCATGCAACTCTCAAAAGGTGCGGAGAAGACTTACCCATCATCTTTTGTTACTGTGAAAGAAGATGAGAAAACTACGTCTAAAGAGAAGATATCTCTAGAAGTTACAACTATCCTAGAGAAATGTCACGATGTAATGCCCACTGGATTATCAAAGAAACCCCACCATAAGAGAGAGGTGGATCACAGAGAAGAGTTAGTCAAATGTACTAAACCATCGGTGGCGGTTCTTTATCGCATGAAACCTCCCAAATTGGAGGAATTGAAGAGGCAACCGGAGGAGTTTCCCTTCAAGATAGAGAAGTGGAAAATAGCCAAGATCGTCAAAAGAATAAAGAAATGGGAGGACAAAAAGAGAAGACACTTGGAGTTCGGAGGAAACCAAGTGATAGTAAAACTTCTTCTCCATCAAGAGAGACGATTTTCCAAAGTTCACAAGGGGCTTATGAGGCAATACGAAGGCCCTTTCTTAGAGAAGAAATGGGTTGGAAAGCCAGCATGTCGCTCAAAACTTTTATCTTATGTGGAGACACCATCCAGGCCTACAAGGAGGAAGCGACGAGGACGTCGCCAGATTGAGTGGGAGAGAATGTCATGACCCAATCTTCCTGGCCCAAGAAAATGAGGCTTAAGGAGAACGTCACAACCCAATCTTCATGGCCCAAGAAGAGGAGGCTTAAGGAGAACGTCACGACCCAATCTTCCTGGCCCAAGAAGAGGAGGAGGCTTAAGCCCGCTTAAGCCCAACGCAAGGAATATTCTAGATGGAAGACATGTGCTTGATTAACGCATCACTAATTAAGAGTTGAAAGACATGTCCTTGATTAGCGCATCACTAATTGATACTAAAAAGATATGTCCTTGATTAGTCCATCACTGATTGACAATTAGAAGGAATCCCTAAATTAGTGCATCACTAATTGACACTTATAAGGAATGTCCTAAATTAGTGTGTCATTAATGTAATAGATAGAATTAGTCCTATAAATACCGGTGAGGTATTATATTGTAAATCACTAAGTATTCAAGTGGTATAATATTATTCTTGGTAAGAGTTACTCTTTCTCTAGAATTCTTGTGTCAATTCTATTAAACTTCGAGTGTTGCGTCGAGTAAGGCTGACTAGTTACTCGTTTTAAGAATATCGTAACTAGTGCCGCACGGATCGTCAGTGAAAAGACTGAGCCCGTGACATTTTACAGAGAAAATAAATATCTCATTTTTTAAAGTAATGAATTATTTTATTAAATTTTTTTTATTTTATAGAACAAAACAACATTTGTCTAACACATCAAAAACTTGAAAAAAAAATTCAACTCAATTCCATAAATAAAAGCTTAACAACTTGAAAGAAACATTAAACAATACAAATTATTATCCTTTAAATGTTATTTTTTAATTTCAAATTTAAATTAATAAAATACATTTAATTTATTTTAAAATATTAATAATAGGAATATTTTTATAATTATATTCAAATAATCAAAATAATTATCTACTTTTACATAAACATGTATTTGTTTCCAAATAATCCAAGATCAAACAAGCTCTCAAATAAAATTAGAAATGAACGTTGCACATTCTAGACGACAGTGTTTTGGATTATAGAATGACTTATTCCAAATTGTTTGTGAAGCAATTAGGTGATATGTCTTTCTCCCATAAATGAAGGGTCAATAGTTTTAATGCAATGTTATATATCTTAAACCATATTAACAATACATCATTAATGCATGCACTTAATCTTAAGCTTGTTCGATTTCAGGTTTTGGTTATATTTTGAATTATTTTAAAAGTAATGATTTATTATGATTTTAAGGAGATAACTATTTTTTTTTATAGAAAATTTAAAAGGATATTAATATATAATAATAAAATAAAAATTTAAAATAAAATATATTATAATATTTTTATTAACGAACTAACTATTTTAATTAATTTTATAATAATAATAAATTTCATGAGCAAGGAAACTTTACAAATCCATCCAGTTGTTGTGACGGCTATAGGTCCCTCCTTATGTCAATGATAATGAATGCACATCATCCACGACTTGCATAATATCCTTGCAACATCATTTTTAATTTGTCTTTATCTAAACCCTAAACACTAGCCCCAACCAACATTGAATGGTTTTCAAACTATCTTTATTTGACGTTTAACTTTCATTTTTAAATTAATATAATTTATGATTCAAAATTTTTATTTGTTTATTAAATTTAAGCAATTAAAACTCATTATTATATATATTTTATAAATTATTATTTTTATAAATTTGATTATATATATTTTGATATATATATATTTAAATTCTTTTTATAAATTTAATTAAATATCTCCTAAATTTTTAAAGCTAGATTTTATGTTAAATTTGTTCGTGATTAACATTTTTTCTTATGTTTTATTATAATTTTCTAAATGATTAATCTCATTATGTTTAGATTGTGTTTGGAGGTTTTGTAATATTTTTATAGTTCTTACTTATATAATATTATATGAACTTTTAAAAAAATAATAATAATGCAAATGTATAAATACATATATGAGAAATGGGAGAATTTGATCAAATAATCTCATTGAGGTTATTTGATCTGATGATAATTTTTTTTTTTCGCTCGTGGTGCTCTATTTTTTTTTTATACGATTTTGCCCTTATCGCGAAACGCTAAGTGACTTAACGTTTCGCGAAGTGGATTAGGGGTTTGTATAAATACTCAAATATTTTCATTTCCTTATTTTTCTTTCTCTCTCTTCTCCAGTTCTCTCATTCACTTCACGGCGGCCGGCGACGACGACGGCCGGCGACGACGACGGCCGGCGACGACGACGGCCGGCGACGACGACGGCCGGCGACGACGACGGCCGGCGGCGACGACGACGACGGAGTTTCCTTCACTTCATACAAATCTATACAGATTTACAAGCTCTTCTAACCTAACTAATTCATTTATGTTTTTATCTATTGCGGATTTACAAGATCTAACCCTAAATTTATTTTGCATGCAGGTTTCTGATTCTAGGGTTTAGGTTATGCAGGTCTCCAATTCTAACTATTTGAAGGTCGTCGAGGTAGATGTTCATTTCAGATCTGATAAACAGTTATGTTCATGTTTACATTTTCTTCATTTCAAAAACCTTTTCATAGGTTCATATTTGGTCGTATTTGTTGATTCTTATTTGTTATATGGTTCATATTGGTTCATGTTTGAGCATTTCGTTAGGTTATTATTTGTTATTTGTTCATATTTGCAGAAAATCTCTGATAAGAGCGTATGTGTTTCCGTTTCAGATCTACTTACCGTTTCGCTACGGACCGTTTCGACACGGACTTACCGTTTCGCTACGGACTTACCGTTTCGCTACGGACTTACCGTTTCGCTACGGACTTACCGTTTTTCTACGGACTTACCGTTTCGCTACGGACTTACCGTTTCGCTAAGTAGTACCTCACGATTCGCTAAGTGTCAAGATTTTTTGTTATTTATAGTTAATCATGAACTTCATTTGACAAGGTATCTACATCACTTCATGGTTATGAAGAGAACCTGTGTTAGTAAAATAAACCTTATAATTTTACATTAATGGAAACATTTAGATTCTTCAGAAAATGCCTTTGAAGAATCTATCATTGACCTCCAGATAATCAAAGATTGACTGACTTTGATTTCGTTAGTCATTAAGCTAAAGAAATAAATTTCAAACAATTTTCTCTTATCTGGAGTTCAATGATAGCTTCTTCAAAGGCTTTTTCTGAAGAATCTAAATGTTTCCATGTAAAATTATAAGGTTTATTTTACTAACACAGGTTCTCTTCAAAACCATGACTTTGTTGTTGATACCTTGTCAAACGAGATAGATTACCTATGATACCAATAAATTTTTTTGTACTTGACGATTCGCTAAGTACTACGAGCTCCATCTAGGAGAATGGTTTGAATTCGATTTCGATATTAAACAAATATAGTAGCGAAAACGTATTCAAACCATCCTCTCTTAGTTGGAGCTCGTTGACCTCGCGATTCGCTAAGTACCTCCCGATTCGCTAAGTACCTCCCGATTCGCTAAGTACCTCGCGATTCGCTAAGTGCCTCGCGATTCGCTAAGTACCTCCCGATTCGCTAAGTGCCTCCCGATTCGCTAAGTGCCTCCCGATTCGCTAAGTACCTCCCGACTCGCTACGGAAGTTGAAGAGACGCGCGTACGCACACGCGCTATACCTTATATATTCAAAAATTTCAGAACATTTCATTTCAACTGCCCGACTCTCTCTCTTTAACCCATTGTCTCTTCACTGAATCTTGTCAAGGCCGATCATTTCCGCTTTCTTCTCGTTCGTCATTAAGGTTT
Source organism: Impatiens glandulifera (assembly GCF_907164915.1). Classification (NCBI taxonomy): domain Eukaryota; kingdom Viridiplantae; phylum Streptophyta; class Magnoliopsida; order Ericales; family Balsaminaceae; genus Impatiens; species Impatiens glandulifera. The sequence goes on along the minus strand of NC_061863.1, from coordinate 48,396,716 downwards.
GTTCATTATTCTCCCTACCGATCATTTTCTGCTTTTTTGTTCATGAGTTTCGGTTTTTGCATGTTAAGTGTAAATGCATGTTAAGTGTTTCTTTGTCTTTTTCGTTGTTTTTATTAGTTTATGAAACATGTGGTCCATTTTTGTTGTCTTCTGTTCAGTATATTTTTTTGCCATTAGGGTTTCGCTAGGTACCTCCCGATTCGCTAAATACCTCCCGATTCGCTAAGTACCTCCCGATTCGCTAAATACCTCCCGATTCGCTAAGTACCTAGCGATTCGCTAAGTACCTCCCGATTCGCTAAGCACCTCCCGATTCGCTAAGTACCTCCCGATTCGCTAAGTTCTTATGGTGTATGTGTTTGTTCTTACATTTTTGATGATGTTGTTCCTTTTGTAGATGGTAGAAACAACAGTTACTGAGTTTCCTGGTCGGATTTCGTGGAAAAGTGCCCTCACCCTGAAGAAGATTGTTAATAAGTTCGAGGAAATGGATCTTTTAGAGAGTGTGTACAATACCCAGTTCAGATCATTATTAATAGTCCCCCTCTTGCAGTTCTCAGGAACTATTGTACATCATATGTTGATGAGGAGGTTAAGCTCAAACTCCAAGGAGATAACTTTCATGGTGAATGGGCAAAAGCTTGTATTTGGTATGAAGGAGTATGTGTTGATTACCGGCCTATGTTTCGGAATTTTTCCTGAGTTGAACCAAGAAAAATTGCGTTGTTGTCCACCTCTCTCGGTGAAATATTTTAAAGGGAGCATGAGTGTGAAAATGTGCGACTTGGAGAAAGCTTTTTTCAAATGCAAAGACAAGGAAGATGCATTCAAGATGGGGCTGGTATGCCTGATTTGCTAGTACCTATTCACATTTGACCCAAAAAGAGTTATATTTCCAAAAATACTCAACATGGTGGAAGACAAGGAAACTTTCCTCCAATATCCATGGGGGAAGGTCACCTTTAGAGCCACCCTCAAGGGTTTAAACAAGAACATGAAACATCTCAGTACCTCATACTTTGAGAAGAAGGAGAAGGATGAAGATCCTTATGCTCCTTTTGCATATAACATATATGGGTTCGCATTGGCACTTCAAGTGTGGACGTATGAGGTCATCGAAAACTTTATCCCTAAATTCGCCAGAAGGAATCAGATTAATGACCCTCTACGCCCAATGTTGTTACTCTATCATTCCAACAGGAAAAACACATCGATCGAGGTAAAGACTGCCCTAGAGACCACGGATGTGACTAAGATGGAAGAGTCCTCCATGGAGAAGAGGATATACAGTGGTGAGGAATTTGAACAAACCGACGAGACAACTGATGATTTTTTTGAGAGATTTACTGATGGGAAGGTAATAAAAGATGATTTTGATGAAGATGAAGAAAGTGAACATGAAGAAGTTACTCTCAATCCCCCCAAACCTGCCACCAGGAAGAGAAAGGCTGATGCTACTCTTAAAGAAGCAGTCAACTTGAAGAAGAAGCTTGCTTATGAATCGATTCCGGCCCGCATTCTTACTCCCCCCTCCGCGACCTCAACTCAACTTAAAGAAGGGCTTGTGAGTTGATTGTATCGCTTACCGGGAAAAAATGCTCTACTCCATCTTTGGAACCCAATTTCTTCCAAATAGGCAGCAATCCTGTGATCTTTAACCTTGATCTTGTCAAACCACCGATTAAATTCGTGAATAGTTTACGCCCTTGAAGTGGAATCAAACTCCGCATGACACTTATCACTTTAAAATTTGGCCACAATATTCATTTTTATGTGATATGTGCACGCACCGTGGTCTGCTTCTGGGAAAACAGCACACAAGGCATTAGCGATGCTTGGGTGTCTGTCGGATACAAAGACGAGATCATCAACTAATCCAATTGCATCTCTCAATTTTTGCATGAAATAAGTCCATGAGTTATTATTCTCTGAATCAACAACGCCGAATGCGACAGGATATAGTTTCTCATTCGCATCCAATGCAATAGCCATCAATAATTGACCACCCACCTTGTGCTTAAGAAAACTAGCATCAACACATAATACAGGACGACAAAAGGATTTGAAACCCCTAATTGAGAGACCTAGGGACATGAACATATACTTGAAGTGGCCGAGCTCGTCTGTCTGTATGTCGGTTATGGTACCAGGATTACACTTCTCCAACATGTAAAGGTATGATGGCAGTATTCCATAGGAATCCTCTACCGTTCCTCGCACAGCTATTAAAGCATTTTCCCTTGCCCCCCATGCCTTATTATAAGTCAAAAATATCCCATAAGTTGTCTGCATGTCTTCAATTATTTTCTTAGGCAAGTGGTTATGATGATGGTCCATGTACTTGCTCTTCACGCACTGCCCAATAACCAATGCTGGTGTTTGCATTTTTTTCTTGGGCCTCGACAAAACTGAGCATGAGTGTTGTTGCTCAAATTTCCGGATCTCAAACATCTCAGAAAACTTACCTTTCACAGCCTGCAAGCTCCACTTGCATGTCTCATCCAAACATTTGAGTTCCCAAAAATTTTTTCTTGACTTCTCCACTTTGAATTCAAAATGATTGGTCATCGCATATTTATATAGAGCAAGTTGAAGTTCTTTTTTATTTTCAAACAACGAACCGACTTCCAATACGGTTTCACTAGTTAATGCCATCGCAAATGTGGGGTCTGGCGGTGATGTGTCTGTCGGGTCTGTCGATGGTGTACCCATTGAAGATCGTCTTGCACTAGATGGTGTACCCATTGATGATCTTCTTGCACTAGTTGGTGTACCGATTGATGTCTTTCTTGCACTAGTTGGTGTACCCAATGATGATCTTCTTGCACTTGGTTGTATAAGTATTGATGCTTTTTCACCACTATTAACATGCAAGTCCTGAGTAAGTGGGATGTGAGGCAAAGAGCTTTCTCCGGCTTCATTTTGACTTTCAACAAAAAATTCCGAGGGTACAACAGGTGGTACACATTTTTGAGTAAGTTGTGGTGGTAGCATACTTTCTTGAGTTGGGTATGTAAGTAGTGGTATCTTTTCTTTAGTAAATGCTGACTTCTCCACTACAGATACACACAATTGTGACACTGTTCGACCCAAAATCAAGCGTGATAAATATGTGTTCAAATCCCCATCATTATCAATAAAAACAGGTTTTGGATTTCCGATATTCGGAATATCATACTTCACTTGGAGCACTAAATCGTATGTTGATATCTGCACATTAAGTCTATCGTAGAGTATATCAAATAATTCAGCATAACGAGTACTTTGGGGTAGATCAAATGTTTTGATTGAAGATGCATCAAAATACAGTATTCCATCAGCATCAAGTTTCCACTCTCCATTATAGAAAACGAAAACTTCAGCTGCAATAAAAAAACATGATTTGATTTAGAGACGGATAATTAATACTTCGCGAATCGCTAGGAACTTAGCGAAACGGGAAGACCTTCGCGAATCGTTAGGCACTTAACGAAACAGGAAGGCCTTCACGAATCGCTAGGCATTTAGCGAAACGGGAAGAAAACCCTAATCAATCTCAGAAACCGAACATCAATAAAACATGCTTAAAATACACGTACCTATTGGAACAGTGCTCGTGCTCTTCGTGGAGCTCATAGTGGATTTCGAACGAACCGTCGCCGCCGAGATCTCCGACGAGTTCGCCGCCGCCGCCGCCGGAGTTTAAAGAGAAGGAGGAGAAGAGCGGGAAGAGAGAGAAGGAGAAGAAAAGAAATGGAAAAAAAGTACGGAGGTTATATTAAATAGTAATGGTAATCTGGACATTTCACATATCGTCACTTCGCGAAACGCTAAGTGACTTAGCGTTTCGCGACAAGGGCAAAATCGTCCAAAAAAATAAAATCACCACAAGCGCAATAAAATTAACAAATTACCATCAGATCAAATAACCTCATCTTTGAGGTTATTTGATCAAATTTCCCTGAGAAATGATTGTGAGAAAAAATTTGAGAAAAAAATGACGTGGCATAATCTGATTCGCTGAAAAAATAATAAATTTTCTCTACTTTTCTTTCCTCGTATTTAAATGTAATAAAAAAAAATGAATAAAACAAAATAACTAAATTTGAATAATAAACTATATTAGTTTTAAAAGAAATGAACAAAGTAAGATAAGTTTAAAAAGTTGAATGTCATATAAAGTTAATTTGAGAATTACCAAACAACTCGAATATAATAATATTAATATTAACTATAGTCTTAACTTTATTTTTTATTTTTAATTTTTGTCTTTTTAATTTTTTAAAATTTTTTTTTTGTTTTTCGAAAATGTAAAATAATAATCTTAAATATATAGTTAAATATTTATTTTAAGTTAATCATCTATATTCTGCAAAGTCATTAGAAAAACTGTAACTAAAAAATCAACCAGGTGTGAGAAACAAAGGTCAAAGGGATATTAAAAAATATTAAAATGTTAGTTTTAAAATAAAACAGTCTTTATCATAAATATATATTAGATTGTCCTTTTGTTAATTAATTAAAGTAAATGCATTAGTTAAGACTTTGTAACTGCATGTGCCGTGTGGCTAATTAATCTTACATTGGAAAAGTCTGGGCAGTTGAAGTTATTTAGTCTTGCTATATTTATTAATCTTTAATATTATTTTTAAATATATTTATCAATTAAAATTATTAAAAAAATGTGGTACTTTTAGTGATTCATTTGTCCATTACATCTACTTACTTCGACCACAAGTTTTCATATTTTCTTCCATATTCGGTATTGGGATCATATGCTGACTATAAAATATGTTGACGTCATCAAAATGTTTCTTTCATCATTCCTCTCTAAATTTATGTAACCTATCTTTCATCGTCTTGATCAAACTGACATCTAGTACCATCATTTTAAAACATAAATTCACGAAGACATCAAACGAATAATAGTGATATAATGTGAACCCCAACGAGTATCTCCCGGCCATATTAGATTGATTTTCCGAGTCTTTCCTTTTTCACTAACAATATCTCCTTTCTCTAAACCTTCTAAAAGTCCATTAAGTTCAACTTTTCTGAATTTATCCTTTCTTTTACATGAAGCACCAACAATATTCACCATCAAAGTAATATAAAGGAAAAAATCACTCACAATTCGATTACTTTTAGCAACTGCCACAACAAATAGTTGAAGTTGATGAGAAAAATAATGGACAAACCCTAGATATTACAAAGAGATAGCACCAAAAATAAAATGCAGCATCTTTTGAAATGCTATACTCTAACCATGGAAACCTTTTAAACCAAGCATCTTGAAAGCTCCTATGCTCTATACCAAATTGTTTTTGAGGATAGCTATGTCCAAATGGTTTACAAGGACCTCTAATCAAATATTCTATTCGAATTTGATCTCTAATAGAAATATTAAATTCATTAATCGGTTTGCGTAGTCCTGGATCACTAATAACCTCATCTGGGTTGAATTGAATGCAAGAATGTTTCTTCTTATTACTTTCTTCATTAAAATTTTTAGAAGAGTCAATACTTCGTTTTAAATACTTCTCCATTACCTATATTACAAAAAATAAACACACTAACTAAATAAAATCTATCAAATTTGATTACTATTTATCATTTCTTGATCGAATGATTGTTTAGAAACAAAAAAAAAAGAGAAAATACAACATCGAAACCCCTAAGTTTTAATTCCCCTCAATTCTAACTAATTCCAACATTAATCTACTAATGAAATACAGAACAAAAACCAAAAAACCTCTATTCTGATTCTTTTGAAGAAGCAAAATAAAATCAATGGATAAATAATAAAATACAGAACATATGAAGAATTGATGAATAACAACATAGAACTATATCCTTACCACTTACGAGATCAAATCAGTGTGTCGTCTCCAAGATCGATGACAAAAGATTTCAGGTCGGGGCGTCGGATTGCCGAAGGAGAGTCTGTAAACCTAATTTAATTCTGAATTTATAATTTATATGGTTAAACGTTTTGAAATTAGACTCTTATTTATTTATTTTTTAAAATAATTTTTAATTTTATTATATATTCAACTTTATCCTTAAATAATTATTTTGTATAAATTATACCCAAAACTTTAAAAAAAAGTCAAGGGTGCTTAAGCCCCTTCTTGTTCCCTTTGGAACTGTTATTGTCATTGCATTTAAGCATATAGTCAAGTGTATAAGTGTATGAGAGACAATATGACATTGATTATATTGAATTATTTGATCGTAATGAAAAAATGAGACACTATTAGGATGTTAATAATAATGACTAACACAAAATAGTTGAAAGATTTTCAAATGAATGTGAAAAGTATATTTCTTAATAACAATTTAAATGAAGAAGTATATGTTGAACAACCTAAAGGATTCAGAAGAAAAAATAGAAGAAGATTATGTATAAAAGTAAAAGTTAAGAATTGCCTTGTATGGTTTGAAACAAACTCTTAAGGCGTGGTATAGCCGGATTGACGCATAAGGGTTTAAGAGGTCCCCCTATGTGTTTGTAAAAAATATAGGTTAGAAAGATATGAAGTTAGCATTTATGTAGGTGATCTTATAATATTATTATAGGCAATGATGAGATCTAATAAAATTAATTATATAATCATTAATGTTGGAGTTTGAGATAACTGACTGGGTAAGATTGAAGTTTTTGATTGGAGTTGAAGTAACTCAAATTGAAACTGGAATATTTATTGAACAATAAAGATATGTCTATAGAGAAATTACTTATTACAAAAACAAAACAAATGGTAGGTAATGATATAGCCTTGACAAACCCAAAATGTCTCCAAATCCATCTATAAATCTTAATGTGAATGAGATAAAATGTCTTACACATATCTTTCATATAAAATTATTTGAGAGTAATTATTTGACATCATATAAAACCCTTATCATTAGTTATAAATAATATGTCATCTACATTAAAAAAAAATATTACTCCCACTAATTTTCGGGTATATATATTCATTCATGATATTCTTTTCAAATCCAAAAGAAGTGACTACATAATGAATTTTACATTTAGCGATATGTTTGTTTTAATTCGTATAAGGATGGTTAATATTAAAAACCAAATGCTAACCTTTATTAGAGAATAACCTTTATGCTATTTTCATATAATATCTTCCTTTTTATTATCATTTAAGAATGTCGTTTTCATATTTATTTGACATAGATCTAAATCAAAATGAGCTAATAATCAACTCTTTCTCTATGAGTAACCCTTTGGCGACGAGTCTTACTTCATGTCTCTTAATGTTGCCATGTGAATCAATGTTGCATAAAAAAAATTATATCAAATTATATCACTTAACAACTCAATGAGATGACTCCATTTGTTGCTATAAAAGTTTAACTCTTCTTTCTTACATTATACTATAAGTCTAATTCAATATAACTTATGAATTGTGAAAACGTTAACATTTATTTTTTTCTCCAATATTAATGTCTCATTCTTGTAAATACACAACATAATCACTAGTAGGTATAACTGTTTTTCTCGTTTTAGTAAAATTTTTCAATATTGTTTCATCATCATTAGAAAGTTGTTGTTCAAACAATTACACATTGGATTGTTCAACATTTTCTTAGTGTTTTTTTAAAACAATGAATCTACAATATTAATATCAACAACTTGTGGAACACCCATTTAACTTGAAGGGTATGAAAGACACTTAATTTATTAGGGGATAATTTTTTCAAAATGATCATTTCAGTATTTAAATCTTGTAATTGACCACTCCTACTAATCATTTCATTCTCAAGAAATTTTATATATTTTGATTCCATAATTTCTAGTGACATTAGACTGACAATAAAATCTATACCTTTTGGCCCTTTCAATATATCTAATGAAATATCCAATAATGGTTATTGAGTCTAGTTCTTTTCTTGTATTTTTCTTGTAGATTATAAGATTTTCATTTCATACGGGCTATCCCAAATGTATATGTCACAAACTTGTTTTCACCTTTTAAATACAATAAACACGGTCTTTAAAATGATCTTAGATGAAATCCGATTTAATATATGCACAATCGTCTTTAATACTTTAGTCGACAAATTTTTAAAGAGTTTTTGAATCACTTTACATACTTTTCACAATGTTAATTAATTTCCAATTTCTTCTTTCTTAATCTGGATAACTAGACATGGATCATTGGACAATCCCATGTTTATGAAGAAACTTAGCAAATAGATAATGTGTTTGTCTGCTCTCAATGTATCTAATACTATGTACTTTTATCAAATTCTTACCATTATAACCTTTTTCTACATTGATTCTCTATTTCAGCTTTAAAATTTTAAAGTTAATGTGTTTGTCTGCTCTCAATGTATCTACCATATACCATAATACTATGTATTTTTATCAAATTCTTACCATTTTAACCTTTTTCTACATTGATTCTCTATTTCAACTTTAAAATTTTAAAGTCAACCAATGTCTGTCTTTGGAACGAACTAAGTAGAGATACATATATACGGTGAGTAATCATCCATAAAAGTGATAAATAATTTATGATTACTTGTTTATATATATAGAGAGAGAAAAATGATATACACAACACCCTTGTACAACACATTCACACAACACCTAACTGATTTGATAATATTTTTTCTTTCTTACCAATCAGGTATATGTGCTATATAACTTATTTCTAATAAGTTTGTACTCCCCTTTTGCACCACTATTTATTTGACTTGTTAGTTTGAATAAAAAAATAATTATTTTTGACTAATCAAGTCATTCTCTACATAAAAAAAATAATAACAATATATATAAATAAGTATATTTAAAAAGGGGATGTATTAAATCCTACTTTAATAATATTAATATAAATATATTAATAATTATATTTAAAAAATATAATAAATCCACTCTAATAATATTAATTATAATAACATATATATTAATAATTATAATAGAATAAAATATATAATGTACCCTGTTTTAATAACATTAATAATAAAATTAATAATTATATTTAAAAAAGATATAATAAACTAAAGTTAATAATATTAATAACAATAATATAAAAATTAATAATTATATTTAAAAAATAATATAATAAACTTCATTTTTTAATGTAAATAATGTTTTAATATTTAAAATTAAATTAATAATATATATTTAAATATATATATTTAAATATATATATATATATATTTACATATATAATAAATATGATTAAAAATATAAAAAATAAATAAACTTGACGTATAAGCTAAATAAAAAATACTAGTTTTAATAAAACTAGCATGTATCCCGTGCATTTGCACGAGTAATAATATAAAAAATCGTGAAAAAAATATTACGGTAAAAATTTTATAGGTGGGTCAACCCACAATCCGACCCAAGTATCCATTACTTTCACATATATCCAAATTAACCACAGCTCTCGACCCGGCAATCCGGACACTTTAAAAATTAAGCATCATTATATATATAGATTAGTTATGTAAAAAGTTAAACTTATATTGTTAAAATGTCACGCGTTTATCAAATTTTAGGTTGAATTTAAAATATAAAGTGTTATTAGTTTAGTTGGTTAAAATGTTGTACTTGTTTTGTTAGGTTGCAAATTCGAACCATACCTATAGCATTTTTAATTTTTTTTAACCGTTTTAAGTTTATGGGTGGGTCAACTCACAATCCGACTCAAGTATCAATTTACTCTCACATATATCCAAATTAACCACAGCTCTCGACCCGACAATTCGACACTTAAAAAATTAAGCATCATTATATATATATATATATTAGTTAGTTAAAAAGTTGAACTTATATTGTTAAAATGTCACGCGTTTATCAAAATTTGGGTTGAATTTAAAATATAAAGTGTTATTAGTCTAGTTGGTTAAAAGGTTGTACTTGTTTTATTAGGTTGCAAGTTCAAACCATATTTATAGCATTTTTTATTTTTAACCGTTTTATGTTTATGGGCGGGTCAACCCACAATCCGACCCAAGTATCCATTTACTCTCAATATATCCAAATTAACCACAGCTCTCGACCCGGCAATCCGGACACTTTAAAAATTAAGCATCATTATATATATATATATATATATATATATATATATTAGTTAGTTAAAAAGTTAAACTTATTTTGTTAAAATGTCACGCGTTTATCAAATTTTGGGTTCAATTTAAAATATAAAGTGTTATTAGCCTAGTTGATTAAAAGTTGTACTTGTTTTGTTAGGTTGCAAGTTTGAACCATACCTATAGCATTTTTAATTTTATTTTTAACCGTTTTAAGTTTATGGGCAGATCAACTCACAATCCGACCCAAGTATTCATTTACTCTCACATATATCCAAATTAACCATAATTTTCGATTCTACAATCCGGACACTTTAAAAATTAAGCATCATTATATATATAGATAAGCTAAATTCTATCTAATGTATGTATATGAGAATTGAGAATAAGCTAAATCCAACAAGTTTTGTATAAAGAAAATCAGGCTTACACTATAACATCTTCTAAAGCAAAACTTATACGGACAACTAATTAAATAGTTTTTTTGATATTTTATGACGGTTTTGGAATTAAATATTATAATAAAGAAGCATTTATTATATGATTTATATCACAACGTGAGAGTTGATGATAATCATTATTATGAGATGAGGAAATACAAGAAAAAAGGTTTTCAATGTCCCATCTGATCTTATTTAGAGTCTTATTGATAAGTCATAAGTCACAATAAAGTGACATGACTTAATGACTAGATTATTCTTCCAGCCTAGCTTAGTTAATTTCATACATTTCTTCAATACGTAATTCTTGAGCCGCACCAAGTGGGCAAAACACAACCCTATAATTAGTACCGCCTGGGCATGTAAAGGTACTGGTGGGATCATCTTGAGGGTAACTATAGGCATTCGGACACCTCTGCTTAAAAAACCTTGATAAATCTGTAGGCCCACACGGCCCATTGGTGCAACAGTACTGAGGAGTCTTGAAAACAGTACAAGGGTTATTACATCCACCTGGGGTACTCAGTTGGTTAGGACACTCCCCAATAATGTTAGCAGTGCAAGAGATCGGGTGGCACTTGTCCGGTCCTGACTTAGTTGGGGCAAATTCCATGGGAATATTGAATCCTTCAATGACTGAAATGTCCCAGAAATCGAGGTTTTTGAATTGGTTAAGAGAGTACTCTGCCAGGGTGTTAGGAGGTTGTCCCCATCCAGTACACTGGAGGACCCCTCCACAGTCACCTGTCTGACAATGACCCCTACCACTGCCGTCAAAGTTGCAGTTGGTCCGACCCCAGATGCGAGCCATCTTGGTGCCGGCTGCAACATTTAGAACCCAAGTCTGACCTCTATCCAAGCGACGACCGCCTCCAGGTGTGGCGGCTGCCCAAACTGTGTAGGGGCAGTTGTTGCGAATCTCGAAGGTGGCTCCTAGAGCCTCATGACTTAGGAGAACAAAAAGAAGGGACAAAGATAGGGCATAAGAAGACGTTTTCAAATGTGCCATCTTTTAAGTTTGTTTACTTATTCATAAAGATGGGTTGTATTTATAGATGTTTTGGAAGATTATAAATGGTTGAATGTCCAATTTGGAATAAACTTTGATGGATCCCTTGATTAAATTATTGAAGCGATTAGGGAAAAAACTTTAACATTATATATATATATATATATATATATATATATATATATATATATATATATATATATATATATATATATATATATATATATATGTGGATGTTTAATTTTTAAATGGTCCGAATTGCTGGTAAAGAGTGTGGTTAATTTGAATATATATATATATATATATATATGAAAGTAAATGTTTATTTGGGTCGGATTGTGCGATGACCCATCCATAAATTTATAACGGTTAAAAATAAAATAAAAAATGTTATATGTATGTTTCGACTTGCAACCTAACGAAAAAGTACAACCCTTTAACCAACTAAGCTAATAACATTTTATATTTTAAATTCAACACCGAATTAGACGAACGCGAGATATTTTTACAATATAAGTTCAAATTTTTAATTAATTAACTAATATATATATATATATATATATATATATATATATAATGATGTTTAATTTTTAAAGTGTAATTGTGATGTGTTTTGCCGATAGATAATAGACCGATATTAAATGAAAATGGTCAAAATATATATGCATACACAAAATTATTAAATTATTTCAACAATCATAAGTGGTCTAGCAGTTAAAGTGTTAACATTTCATACTGATGACTAGGGTTCTAGCGCAAACATTAAAAAAAATCTAAGGGTTCATTTATGGAGAAAATGTTACAAACATTAGTGATAAAAACCTAAGAGTTCTTTGGTGATACCTAAGGGTTTATGCCTAAATGTGTAATCAAATGTTTAAGAATGTACCCTCGAATTTGGTTATTAAATAATCAAAATTATTATAGATATAAAACTTAAATAAATTGGTTAAATGATTTCTTTAATATTCTTATTTTTTCAAATAAGTATATAATAATAAGTAATATTAGACCCATTAAAATATTATATTTAATTGATAATTTGATCCAAAATTCAATGTTTGAAGATTTATTTTATCGAAATTACTTTTATTTCCACATAATGAATGTTTCAATTTATATGATTTTGAGTAGGTTTAAAAAAAATAACAAAATAATTTTAAATAAAACAATCGGATAAAGGTAAGTTTTGTCATATTTTTTAATAATTAGATAAAAAATAATGAATTAAATTATAAAGTCACAATTTTAAAGGAATTTTTTTTTCTTTAATTTTTATATCATTAGTCGTACAAGTGCACGAATTACATGCTAGTTTATAGTTAATGAATCTTATATTCTTTAATAATAAAAAAATTTACAGTAAGTGACCTACTCCAACTCATTTATTTAAAACTTAATATCTTGGAAACACTATCATATCAGTTTCATCTTTATGCCTTTGTGCAAATGGAAAAATCTTGGAAATCACATCATATTCATCTTTATGGAGTTGTTTTAATCTAGGATTTTCATTATTTGTGTCTGTTAATTGATTTAGATCGATGTTGTTTCTGTGATATTGTATAATGCATGGGGTTATATATCAGTTAATTAAGAGATGGGAAAATAACATTTTTTTAAAATAATTTAATCACCGATCAATTTATATGAAATATAAAATAGGAATTGATAGTTTGAAATGTATACATTAGATTGTCCTTTTGTTAATTAATTAAAGTAATTGCGTTAGTTAAGACATGGTTGCATGGCTAATTAATCTTACATTGGAAAAGTCAGGTTTGGGCAGTTGAAGTTATTTAGTCTTGCTATATTTACCGATATATGTTATTCTTTCTAAATTTATTTATCAACTAAAATAATAATAAAAAATGGTATATGTGATTCGAAAAAAAAGACCGTGGAATCAATAAAAAGAGGTTATCGTCCTTTTTTTTTGCCAGTTAATCTTTTGATATTAACGTTTTGCTCTTTATTTATACTACTCTTATATTATAATATTTCATTAACCATTTAAAAAATAAATTAAAAAATATAATAATTCAACTAAGTAAAATTAAAAAAAATATATCTTTTATATATTAAGTGATATTTATTTAAAAAAACTCAATTTATTATCAAACTCTATGAATTTTTATTTATAAATATTACATAAATAATAAATTAATAACATTTGAACCCGTTAGTTGTCCCATTTTTTTATATTGTTTTTTCTTCCTGTTATTTAAATATATATATATATATATATATATATATTATAAATTTTGTAAGTTTTAAAGAAAAGGCGAGAATCCTTAACAAAGAAATGACATTTGAGCATATAATCAAATATGAGACACAATATGACATTGATTATATAGAAGTATTTGTTCCTCTAGCAAGATGTGAAACATTTAGAATGATAATAGTAATTGCTAAAAAAAACAGTTGAAAGATTTTTCAAATGGATGTGAACAGTTTTTTTTTTTCAATAAAAGTTTAAATGAAGAATTGTTGAACAACTAAAATGATTCAAAAGAAAGAAGATAAATAGCTAAATTGACATTTCCAATTTTAAAGATGTTAAAATAAAGGGAATATTTTATTAAATTATTATACAGAATTACATAAATTATAGACATTATATTAAATTTATAAGAAACCAATATAATAATATAATATTAATATTATCACAATATTATAATATTGTGATAATATATCATATATATATATATATATATATATATATATATATATATATATATATATTATCATATACCCCTCATCAAAATCAAAATGAAAGAAAATTAGACAACTTAAGGTTGAAGATGAGATTGTGAAATGTTGATGGTATAATCTTCAAGCTTGATAAAGTCATGAGTGTTGAAATCAATCCAATAGAGTGATGATAATGTGCACTAAAAACCGACAAAGAAAGTAGAATCTCATGTAAATAGAATACTGATGTGAAACAACAAATGAAAAGAAAATACACTATAATAATGGGATGACAATGGGTTGAATAAATAATTCAACAAATAAGGTAAAATCCCATGAGAATAGAATGATTGGGTAAAACAATAACTGAAAATAAAACTTAGAGACTATGATATCTGAAGAAAATAAAAACATCAAACAAAAATCTAAAAAACTGATGAAAAATTATTATTGAAAAGAAAAAATTAAATAATAAATTTTATGAGATCCCTCCATCAATGGTTAGAGTAACCATTGATGGAGGTAGTGAAAAAGTATGACTTGGATGCACTTAAAAACGAAAATAAGGCTCGAATACCATATTAATGGTGTTATATTGTATATTAGATTAGAGGTTATGTCTAATATATATAATATATAAATATTATATCAAATTTACAAGAAAATTAATATAATAATTAATATAATATTGATATTGTGATATTATATTATAGATATATTGTTCTATATATGATAACAAAGGACAATAAATAGAAAAAACATCTCAGATTTTTTTTTTTTTTTTTTTTTTTTTTTTTTTTGGGAAAACGACTTAGCGTCATTTCATTAAAAATTCCCAAAAACGGGAAAAAAAAACCACGAGTTTAAGAGATCATTCTAGACAGGCCTAGAATGATTTTGAAGTCGTAACATTCTGAATAAAAGCTAAAAACGTAAATGAATTATCTGTTTACAATGCTTTTAATTCTAGTGAGTTTAAAAAACGGTAAATTCCAGTTCCTGCAGATATTCCAGTTCTGCTCCGTGCTTGGAATTCCTCTCCACGTTCCCGCGAGGGCGCTGCAATCCGATACAATATCTTTCCATAACTCGTCAATGCTCCTGCGGGTTCTGTCATATACCCTTGCATTCCGTTCTTGCCAAATGTTATACACCACTGCTCCAAAGCCGCACTTGAACACGCTTGTTGCAAATCTATTTCCCTTGGCTTTGAGTAGTGCCGCTTCTTTGATTTCATTCCATTCGCTCGGGAAACTGATCAGCTCCAGGCTTTTATAGAATCTGTCCCAAAGCTCCGAAGCAATACAACAGCTCCCGAATAGGTGATCTATGGTTTCTTCATTTCCTATGCATAGAAGACAGCTCGCGTCCGGGATGCTCATATACTTACTGATACGATCACGTGTGTTGAGTCTTTCCCAGAAGGCGAGCCATAGGATGAACTGGTGTCGAGGGATAATCTTTGTTGACCATACAAGAGGAGCCCATTCTACTTTCTGCGCTTTTTCCCGGATTACCTCCCATATTTTCTTCAATACCAGCTTCCCATTGTCCTCAGCTTTCCATTCATGAATATCCGGTCTGTCGTGTAGTTGTATGTTACTTATATGATCAAGTATCCTCTTTCCTTCTGGAATTCTTCTCAAGAGCAAGTTCCAATTCCCGTATTTGATGTCTCTGATTTTCGCTTTTGCGCAGTCCCTTCTGATACGAGTATTTTGAAACTGCTCCTTGTCGATGATGGGCTGGTTTTCAAACCAAGGGTCGTGCCAGAATAGAGTGCCTTTCCCGTCCCCTAGTCGGATGTCATAAAGATCTGCAATATCGCTTCTTAGTTTAAGAATCTTTTTTAGAGACCAGCTCATACCTTCGTGAATTTTGCAGGTCCAGATGCTGGTTTCGTGTTTCATAAATCTCGTATGCACCCATTTGATCCATAGTGACTCCTGATTGCGCTCCAAAGCCCACAGATGCTTGAAGGTTAGAGCCTTGTTCCACTCGATACAGTTCTTTAAGTCGATGCCTCCCTCGTCCTTCGGTTTGCAGAGAGCGGTCCATTTGACTTTCTTTCCTCCTCTTCCACTATTTCCCCAGATAAAGTTTCTCATCAGTGTGTCGAGTTCCTTCATTACCTTCTTCGGAATGACCATTTGCTGCGCCCAATAGCCAACTATGCCCATAACCACGGTTTTGATAAGTTCGATCCTCCCTGCATAAGAAAGTTTTTTCGCTGCCCAGCCAGATATCGTGTTTTTTACCTTTTCAATCAGCGGCTTGCAGTGTGAGATCTCGATCTGTTTTGCAGTTAACGGAATTCCTAAGTACCTTATGGGAAATCTGCCTTCCTTGATGCCCATGATGTTGAAGATGTCCTGTTTTGTTTCGTCCTTCACGCCTCCATAAAATGCCACACTTTTGCTTTCATTAATAGTTAAACCTGTTACCTCAGAAAAGAACGTTAGTGCAGCCCTAATAGTTTTAATGGAATCAACGTCTGCGTGCGCTAGAATGAACAAATCGTCAGCAAAGCATAAATGTGTTACCTCCTCTACCTCACAGAATGGGTGAAAGATGTATGGACGATTCTTTCGGAACATCGCGAAGATGCTCTCAAAGATCGCCATGATAGCTACGAAAAGGTAAGAAGAGAGGGGGTCCCCTTGCCTTACCCCGTTTTCACCTTTGAAATAGCCTCTGTGGACTCCATTGACGCTAACAACAAAGCAGGATGATGAAACGCATTGCATAATCCAATCGATAAAAATCATAGGAAAAGCAGAAACAACCAGAAAGTCTCGAATGGCTTCCCATCTAACAGAGTCAAAAGCTTTCTTTATATCTATTTTGAAAGCCACTCTCGGGGATATTTTCTTTTTCCCGTAGCCTTTTAATAGGCTCTGCATGAGAAGAATATTATGAGAGATTGTCCTACCGGGGATGAATGCAGATTGATTAAGATTTATTATTTTTCCTATAACATTTTTAAAACGTTTAGAAATGATTTTGGAAATTATTTTATAAATCACATTGCAGCAGGAAATTGGTCTGAAATCTTGTACTTTCTCAGGTACCGCAGTTTTGGGGATCAAGGTTAGGACCGCTGTATTCCATTGCTTTAACATCTTCCTGTTTTTGAAAAACTCCAGAACCCCATCAGTAACATCTTTACCCACAACCGACCAATTATCTTTGAAGAACTGTGCATTAAACCCATCAGGACCCGGACTTTTATTCCCATCAATACTAAACAGAGCTTCTTTAACCTCCACCTTCGTGACCACCCTTATCAACTCGCGACTATCTTCTGCAGAGATTTTCCTATCAATAATTTGATACAAGGTATTCAGGTGACTTTGATGCTGCTTTCTTGTACCCATAAGCTGCTTATAGAAATCAATAGCCAGATCTTGGACACCCTTTTGACCCTGAACATATTCACCATCATCATTCTTCAGCCTGTACACATTGTTTCTCATGGTTCTAGCCTTGCATTTTCTGTAGAAGAAAGCTGTGTTTTTGTCACCCAACGAAAGCCAACTCTGTCTTGATTTCTGTCTAACAAAATTCTCTTCAAGCAGACTCAGCTTCCTGAAGTTTTCAAGCGCATATCTTTCTGTTTCATTGAGTTGTTCATCACTAGCATCCCTTAATAACTTTTTCTGAACCTCTTCCAGTTCTTCTCTAGCAGCCAGAACTCTATTGGAGATATTGCTGAACTTCTTCTTGTCAAAGCTTTGGAGATGATTCTTCAGGAGCTTAAGCTTCTCAGAAACCCTGTACATGTTGGAACCTCTGACATCTGTTGACCATACACTTTCGAGGATACCCTTGAATTTATCGTTATCCATCCAAAAATTGAAAAATTTAAAGGGCCTTTTGAACCTTTCTTCCTTTTCCCAGAACAATTTAATCGGGCAGTGATCAGATATACCCGGATTCAAAACATGAAGTTGACTTCTCGGAAATTGGTTAATCCAGTTCTCATTTACCAGACATCTGTCAATTCTACTTTTTCTAATTTGTTCATTCCCTCTCGTAGAAGACCAAGTGAAGAAGTTCCCAGAATTGGTAGGCTCGATACAACCCATATCTCTGATGCAGTCATTAAATTCAATCATATCCCGAGTAATTTCAGATTCTGGGCTACGATCAGATTCGTTTCTAGTTACGTTGTAATCACCGAGGACAGCCCAAGATTTATCAATACCGATCCAGTTTCTAAGACAATTCTAGAGGAGTCTTCTTTCCGTGCTTGAGTTGCTACCATAGATAATAGCAAGATTAAACACGATTCTTGTGATTCTGTCTTTGACCTCCACCAGGATTGCTTGATCATTCGAAAAAAGAGTCATCACCTCAACAACATTGTTATCCCAAATAACCCAGATTCTGCCCGTTTTGTCATTTGAGTTATGAATGATTTCCCAGCTACTATCAATACACAGTTTGCTAACCTTCTCAACGTTCTGACTTTTGACTTTTGTCTCAAGAATACCCATAATAGTGATCTTCTGATTCTCAATGATCCTCCTAATTTCTTTACATTTTAGAGGGTCATTGAGTCCCCTTATGTTCCATGTCACTATATTCATGAATGAATATAAGTGTTGGGTTCCTGACTTTCCAGACTGTCCTGGACCTCTTCATCAGAGAAATCATAAGCATCACTTGCCTCACTATCCTCAATGGCTACAGTTTGATTACATGGAATACTATTGCCATTGAGTGAGGGTTGCCTCATGTAGATCTCATCTTCTCCCGTGATAGATTTAGTAGCTTCTGGATCCAGGATCTTTCTGCTTTGTCTTCGATTTTCATCTTGTTCTGCTTTAGTAGATTTTTTCTGACTTTGAACCTCTTCACTACTAGATTCATGTTTGTTATCGATTTTTATTCGCCCTACTTCAGAATTAAGGCTCACTGCCTTATTCAAGACCAAATTGTCTTCTTCTGCACTTGATCTTTTGATTTCACAAAACCCAAGATTTCCCAGTCCATTTTCAAGAGCTTCTTTATTACTTATTCCAAGATTCTCCTGTTCATCATCTCGAAAGGTGGCTCTGAGCCCAAGGGTCAGGTCATTTCGAATTTTGATGACATTGTTTTTTAGGTTCCTACTTGCATTCCTAGAACTGTGAAGAGTAGACTCACGACCTATTGGAGTGCCTTCAGATCCAATTTTGCTTGTTTCATATGGGCCAAGTATTCCCCGTCCCATAGATCTTTGAATTTCAGAAACTTTGGAACTAGGACATGTAGTTACTTCAAGACCAGTTCTTTGATCAGTATTGGGATCGGTGGAGTTAGGACCAACAATAGTATCATCCACAATAATAGGACTTGTGCCAGTATTAGGACCAATATAGCCGGGATCAGCAATGGTTGCACACTTTTCATCAGGACCTGTAATAGCAAGTCCGGTAGCTTGAGTAGTTTCATGATCAACAAGTCCAAGACCAGACTTAATATGGTCAATATGGCTAGGAACAATAGCTTTATGAGAAGCTCTAGGACCGGTGTGTCTATGTCCAGCTTTGTCAGGACCGATACCCTGACCAGGACTGACATTTTGAATAGGACCTATTCTTGAGAAAACAGAATCCCTAGGACCGGTGCCCTGAACATGACCAATATGATCAACGTTAGTAGGGCCAGCTTGTACCCTTACCCACTTCATTCTTTTTCCTATCTTCTTCCTTACCCTTATCTGTTCTTGCTTTTGGTTGCCCATCTTATCATCCTTAGTGCGTTCATTGCTGTTAAGTTCAGACCTGTTCACATTTCTCTCAGCCTGAGCCTGGTTAGAGTCATTGATATCGCTTACTTGAGTGTTGTTATTGGCCTTCGATTTTAGATTATTATTGACTGGACATTTATTCGTAGCGTGTGTGAAAGTGCTACACCATATACATCGATTTGGTTTCCATTCGTATTGTACTCCAATGTCAAATAAATTTCCCAGTCTATCTTTAAGTTCAAGCTTGATTGGAAGAGAGCTACTTGGATGGATTTCGACACTAACTCTGGCCACAGATGCACGCTCATAACCTTCCATTGCTGGGTCAAACATAAGTGGTTTGCCTATAATGCTTGAAATATAGGCCAGGCCCATCGGGTTGCACATGTGTGGTGGAACATTCTTGAGATTTACCCAGATTTGTTCAAGTTCAGGCGGTCTATGATTAGTATTAAGTTCTTCGCTCCACTTGTACAACTTGAATCTTTTTCCCCTGATAAAAGTATATTCGCTCTCTATGATCGCCTTTATTTCGCTTCCATTCCTGAAGGATAGAAAGTAGAATCCGTGATCATTGATTGTGATCCTCTCTAGACCAGAGGATTCCCACTGACCCATCAACGTTCTTTTAACCTCAGCAAATGATGCTTTCATGTTGCCCATAAAATGACCAACTATGACAAACTCCCATGCCTTGACACATTTTTCTTCAATTTCGGGTGGGAGCTCAAATCGGTGAGGATGATCAAGTGTAATTACCTTTGGGAATAAGGTGTCTATCTGGAATTTTCCCTTTTCTGGATCGCTCATGGCATTTCCATTCCACACCTTTCCTTCTTGCCAAGTTTTATTTGGGTTGCTCATGATAGTGTACACCTTTGTTTTATTACATTTCGAAATTTCCTTCATGGCGTCAACCGTCCACTTGATCACTTCATCATATTGGTCTTTGTTGAAGAGATTCCAATTCTTTAGATAGTGAGTTTTGAACTGAACATTCAACTGATCATTTCTTTCTTGGGGCATCGTAATCTCTTGTTTATTAATTTGGAAAAATAGCTTCTTCATCTGGTTTCTCAGTCCTGCCAAATTTGCTATTTCGTTTTTCCTCATTGACCACGTTGGACCAGCAGTAAGATCCTTATTATCATCCTGAGTATTTTCTTTGTCAGGAATTGCAGCAGTAGGAGGAGCTGAAGAGGTGACTGTTTCAGGGATGCTATCTTTCCTGACTTGTTTGTTCTTTTCGGCCCATCTAACCCTTATATTTCCCACAAAACCGTTGCCTTCAATTGTTCCGATCTTCTTTAGAATATCCCCTTTAGTGCTCTTCTCTTGTGTATCAGTTTTCCTCTTTTGAATACTATCAATTGGCATTTCAGGATCCAGATTAACGAGTGGAGAAAACGCACCCAGGTTCAATATCTCAGGGTTAGCCTCGGGTGTCACAGTTTCCTTGAGATTTACTTCAACATTCTTCTTAGAACTTGAGTTATTTGCCTTCATGTTTTTCCTTTCTTTGATTTTCGATTCATTCTTACCCTTCTTAGCTGTTTTAGAATTATTCGATCTAGTTTCTTGATCGATCTTTTCAATTTCAGCACTTGTTTTGGAAGAATTATGCCTCTTTGCTTTTGGTTTGATCTTTGTTGCCGATATCTTCTTCATGGATTTATGATATTCGAGGTCGCATATTATTGTTTCATCATAGTCAGTGCTATCGTCTGATTCCAAATCAACATCTATGCTTTGGTTCTTTTGATTCGACCGGTGGCTCATAGCTTTGTTAGTAGATTTATTATCTTGGCGATTAGGACCGGTAGAAGGTGGATATGTGATGTCAGGACCGACATTTAAAGAGATAGGACCGGCATTAGAAGAGTTAGGACTGACATTAGAGGATCTAGGACTGGCATTAGAAGAGCTAGGACCAGCATTTGAAGAGCTATGACCGACGTTTGAAGAGCTAGGACCGACATTTGAAGAGATATGACCAATGCCATGAGTAGTTTTAGTGTATCCAGGACCGGCGTGTTCAAAACATCTCAGATTATGTCTACATGAAGGGAAAAAGTGGTATGCTTAAAATAACCATTCTTAACCTTTCCGACAACATAAATTGTCATGTATGTCAAGAATTCTCAAAATAGTTTGAAGTTATATTGTAATAATGCTTCTAATATTAGATTATCTAAAAATTTAGTTTTCCATAGTGGAGTAAAATTATTAATATACAATATCATTTTATTTGAGATCTATCAAATGAAAATTTGTGGAAACTTATTTACCATAGGAGTAATGATCAATTGGTTGATCGGTTGATGTCATGAAAAACAAATCATATGTTCTGCTACCGAATAGGGTGTTCCTCTGTTCCGGACTAATCAGATTTCAGTAGCATTATTATAATAATAATTCAATGGTCGGGTTGAAAGGAAGAGAGAGAATCGGAATCCAAATTTCATTTCGGTTTTAGTAGAAGCGCCATGTAAAACATAATGAAGAGATGTGTTATTGAATGAAACTTCCTTCTCTTTACTCGCCATGTAAAATAGAATGAAGAGATGCGCTATTGAGTGATACTTCATTTGCTTCACTCGCCATGTAAAATAGAATGAAGAGAAGCACTATTGAGTGATGCTTCCTTCGCTTCACTTACTTTATATGCCTTCAAGAAAGTTAATGGAAAACCTCCAACACATTAATGTAAAGAGCTTTAACCGTTCGTGTAAAAACATTTAATCCTTCATGTATGTATACCCTACTGGAGAATTAAAAATGCTAAAACAAGCGCGTTAACTAGTGAAGCTTTCTTCTTATCTGTTTTTACAAGCGCAACCTAGTGAAGCTTTCTTCTTTTCTGTTTTTACAAGCGCAACTTAGTGAATCTTTCTTCTTTTATGTTTTTACAAGCGCAACCAAGTCAAGCTTTCTTCTTTTCTGTGTTTACTAGCGCAACCTAGTGAAGCTTTATTCTTTACTCCTGCAGGTTTTGCCATATACCCTTGCATTCCGTTCTTGCCAAATGTTATACACCATTACTCCAAAGCCGCACTTGAACACGCGTGTTGCAAAAGTAAACGATTTTGTTGTACGTACCATTTTCGAGAATGAGCTAAAGAGTTCTTTACGACAAATATCTTTCAAGTAGAGTTCCGTGAAAGGGTGCTAGATTCGAATCATCGTGAAAGAGGAAGTTGAAGCTTGAAGAGAGAGAGGTTAATCAGAAGATGTTGAAAATAGTAATGATATTATAATTTATATTATAAATTAGGATCGAAGCGGAACAACGTGAAGCAATCATACGTACATGAATGAAGTTATTATAGCTATTAATATAAATGAAGTAAGCACCACTAGGTAGCGCTTGCTTTACTCCTATCCGCGTTGTACATACATAGTGAAGAAAGCATCACTAGGTAGCGACTGCTTCACCACTATTCGCGATGTACATACGTAGTGAAGAAAGCATCATTATTTAGCGCTTGCTTCACTACTATCTGCGCTGTACATACGTAGAGAAGTGATCTTCATTAGGTAGCGCTTGTTTCACTCCTATTTGCGCTGTAAATACTTAGTGAAGCAATCTTCTCTAGTTAGCGCTATAATCACTAATATAAGCGCTATAAATAAATACATATCGAAGCAATCTTCACTAGTTACCGCTTGTTTCACTGATATAAGCACTATAAATACATAGTGAAGGAATCTTCACTGGTCAGCGCTTGTTTCATGCTTTTTAATTCTCCAGTATAGTTTACATAATGAAATAAATGTTATTACATTAACGAATATTACATTAATATGTTATTTTTTTACATGAACGTTTATATATATAATATATAATAATATAAAATATAAACCTAGTGAAATAATCTTCATTGATCAGCGCTTGTTTCACCCTTTTGAATTCTTCAGTATGGTTTACATGATGAAATAAATGTTATTACATGAATGAATAAAGGTTTTTACATTAATGTGTTACTTATTTTATATTAACGTTTATATATATAATATAAAATATAAAATAATTAAAATAAATTAATTTAAATATCTCTCCAAAAAAATTAAAAATATGCTGTGAGATATATATTTAATATATAATTATATAAATTATTAAATAATTATTAAAATGTATTCCAATACATCCCAAAAAAAAATGTATATTGAATATATAAATATATACATTATGAAATAATTTGTACAAATTAAATATATCACAAATATAAATTTTAATCATTCATAAAAATTAATTTAAATATCCCACATCACAAAGTAATTATGAGCATAATTTATGATTATTAATTTAAACAGATCAGAAATAAAATTATATTAATTCATAATTATTCATTTAAATATATCAGAAATAAAATTATATGAATTCTTATTTATTCATTTCAAAAAAAATATAAACATAATTTATAAATCGGAGTCAAATGAAAAAACTTCATTCAACCGTGCATATATTAACATCAGTTTTAAAACAAAGTCAAATAATTTATTTAAATCTGTTTTAAAACGGAGTCAAATAAAGTTCGCTTCACTAAATAGTGCATATATTTCAATCCGTTTTACATGAACAAACTGATGTAAAACGATGTAGGGCGTCTCTTCATTGAGTCATGTAAAACGTAGTGAAGCAAAGGAAGTTTCACTCTTTCCGCTTCTACTGAACCCGGAATGAAATCTGGATTCCGATTATCTCTCTTCCTTTCAACCCGACCATTGAATTATTATTAAAACTAGCATGTATCCCGTGTATTTGCACGAGTAATAATATAAAAAAACCGTGAAAAAATATTACGGTAAAATTTTTATGGACGGGTCAACCCACAATTTGACCCAAGTATCCATTTACTCTCACATATATCCAAATTAACCACAGCTCTCGACCCGACAATCCGGACACTTTAAAAATAAAACCGTGAAAAAAATATTACGGTAAAATTTTTATGGACGGGTCAACCCACAATCCGACCCAAGTATCCATTTACTCTCACATATATCCAAATTAACCACAGCTCTCGACCCGACAATCCGGACACTTTAAAAATTAAGTATCATTATATATATATATATATAGATTAGTTAGTTAAAAAGTTGAACTTATATTGTTAAAATGTCACGCGTTTATCAAATTTCGGGTTGAATTCAAAATATAAAGTATTATTAGCCTAGTTGGTTAAAAGATGTACTTGTTTTGTTATGTTGCAAGTTCGAGTCATACCTATAGCATTTTTAATTTTATTTTTACCCGTTTTAAGTTTATGGACGGGTCAACCCACAATCCGACCCAAGTATCCATTTACTCTCACATATATCCAAATTAACCACAACTCTCGACCCGACAATCAAGACACTTTAAAAATTAAGTATTATTATTATATAAATATATATATATATAGATTAGTTAGTTAAAAAGTTGAACTTATATTGTTAAAATGTCACGCGTTTATCAAATTTTGGGTTGAATTTAAAATATCAAGTGTTATTAGCCTAGTTGGTTAAAATGTTATACTTGTCTTGTTAGGTTGCAAGTTTGAACCATACTTATAGCATTTTTAATTTTATTTTTAATCGTTTTAAGTTTTGGGCGGGTCAACCCACAATCCGACTCAAGTATCCATTTACTCTCACATATATATCCAAATTAACCACAGCTCTCGACCCGGCAATTCGGACACTTTAAAAATTAAACATCATTATATATATATATATAATATATATATATATATATATATATATATATATATATATATATATATATATATATATATATATATATATATAATGCTGCTGAAATCTGATTGGTCCGGAATAGATAAACACCCATTCTGTAGCAAAGGAAGCAATATAACCTAAATTTATACTAAACTAAACGCATATTAGTTTACCGGAGAAAGTATTGGATAAGAATTATTTATTTTATGTTAATAAATAAATAATGACTTGTGTATGTAATGTTAATGTATTTTAATTAAATGGGTAGTTGTTGAATTTTATGTTAATAAATCAATAATGACTTGGTCATTAAGGTAAGGTTAATTTTTGTTAGTTTGTTGACCCAATCTTAGTTGCTTAAAGATAGGATAGATGAGTTACCTAAATTCTAGATTAGAATACTTGTTTAATTTTAGGATAGTTTAATTCATTATATGTTACACGGTAAATATATAAATATTACTGTACATTCTATTTTTCAAAATATCCCACTAATTTTATTATGAGTTATTTATTTTAGTTTAATAAATGACTTCCTCTTATCTAGGTAAGGTAAGGTCCAAGGTAATGTTAAATTTTATTTTAATTAACTGGGTAGTTGTTGAATTTTATGTTAATAAATAAATCATGACTTGGTGTAATGTTAATTTTTATTTTAATTAGCTTGTTGACCCTACCCTAGGAATAAAATGGTTTATATCTATCGGGTAACCGATCGACAATACCTTGATTGCCAATCGATATAGGAAAATACCAATTGGATTTAATTTGATCGTCACCAATCTCTAGAACCTCTCTTGGTAATACAGATTCAAGTAACACTGATGGGTTGTTAACCAATCGGTAATACGTATTTAAGTAACATCGATTGGTTGTTAACCAATTTGTATAGAATGCATCAAGGAAAACCGATTGGTGGTTAACCAATCAGTATAGGCTATGTCAAGGAACATCGATTGATTGTTAACCAATCGGTATATGCTGCGTCAAGGAACACCGATTGGTTAACAATCAATCAGTATATGGTATGTCAAGAAGCATCGATTGGTTATTAACCAATCGGTATAGGCAATGTAATTAACAAAATTTATTTTAATTAAATTACAAACCCTAAAATAGAAATATAATTAAACCATATTAAAAATCAATTCTACACAAAAACAAACTATGAAATTGAACCAAAATTAAACCATATTAAAAATCAGTTCTACACCAAAATTAAACTATATTAAATTGTTCGATACTCCACCAAAATTTGAATTCTAATTATACATAACAAATGCTCTTAAACAAACACAAAATAATAATCATAATTATCTTATTTAATTTGCGTCTTCTTCCCTAGAATCACCGTCATCTTGTTGTTGTTGTTGGGGCTGCATGGGTGGAATTTCTGTGGATGAATCTTGGCCCGATGATTGACCAACATTAGTAAATTGAGCAAACATTGTAGGATTGATTGATGAACCACCAGACATAAACTATGACATAAGACGCAACATCTCGTCTCTCTCCTCCTTCATCCTGTTATGCATCCTCTCTTACACATTTTCCCGTTCTTTTTGCATCATATCTTCCATTTTGTCCTCAGTTGGTTTATTTCTAACGCCTTTTGCTGATCGCATTCTTCCAAATCATCGAGTCTTCTTTGCATTGTCAAATTGTCCCAGCGGAGCTATTTTTTGGACTATGCTGACCCTCGAACTTGGGAAGCAAAAACTCATCCCATCCTAATAATATTTCTCTTATCTTGAGGACCAAAAACTCCTGTAACTAAATCGATATTAGAAATGTAGGGACATTCATCTCACATATATCTTAGTTCATCCTACAATAAAATATGTTAATGTCAATGATATATAAAATGTAAAGTAACATATTTTATATGTACTTACTACAGTAACATATTTTATATATACTTACTACTTTCTCTAGTATGTGCGGATCAACAAATTTATCATTTTTGGTCCTAGTCGCTAAAAAGAAATCTTCATAACTTGGAGTTCATTATTCTTGCACTTCCTAAGATTGAAAGTTCAATTTTAATTTGTTTGAAAATTGTAAGCATGAAAATTTGACATGCCCTAATTTATAATAATATTAAGAATTTATTATAATGTTAAAATAATATTTTAAATTTGTATACTCAAAATAATCCAAAGTGGAGTTAAAAGTGAATTAGGGCTAATTATTGTAATAATTAAACCCTAACTAGAAAATTATACAAATCAAAAAAAAAAATTGAGATTAAATTATTGTATTTATTTTACCCAAATTAAACCCAAAAGGAAGTTGAAATGATTTAATTGTAATTTTAAATATAAATTATGTATAATTTATGGCTTAAAACAATTAAGTAAATACCCAAAATATCCAAAAATAAAATAAATGGACATAATTTTTATTGTGTTATCAAAGATATTTTGTGTATTATTTTGGTGAATAAAAAATGCAAAAAAATGTTAAAAATTTAATTTCAAATAACCCTTATATTAAAAAAAACGGTTGATCTAATGTGGCCAAAAATAAAGGATTTCATTACAGCAGGAATTATGTCCAACGAATTAGCGCTGGATTTTCATCCAACGCCCAGGAACACGCCATGCATCCGGCTGTAATGAAAGTGGTGCGCGTCCTGGTCCACACAGGATTGACTAACGGGATCGCTAACCCCGTTAACCCAAATGTCCAAACACCATACGGAATGCCAGAAGATGGATGGAACGCCAACAATGTGTTTAATTAAACAAAACGACATCGTTTTGTTCGTCTCCTTCGCGAACTCCAGAGGCCCGCGATTGACGTCGGCGACCTTCTAGAAGGCTTATCTCCTCTGTTTTTCAACCTTATCCCTCCATTCTTTCACTCATGTGCACGTCTCTTCCTCACAATTCCCATTTGAAGTCAAATCATATACCCTGGCTAGGCTACCGAGAACAAAACAGAATTCAAGGGATAAGATTTCAGAAGAAAAATTGGAGTTGAATTCGTCTATGATAACCGACCTAGTTGAGTATAAATACTCCCTAGGTGTTAATCTTCCAATCTATCAAACAAACATCACAAATTACAGCCTTATTGAAGATCTACCAAGAACTCCGGCGACTGACTTTTTGTAGAAAGTATTCTGGCGATCTAAACTTCGATCCATGGCTCGGGAAAGCATCATACACATCATTGGATTGTTCTCCAATCAATTGTAAGCTTCTAAAGTCACTGTAATTCAATTTGTGATTTGAAATTAGATTTTTCCAAGTTTGATCGGGGTGATCTTATTTAGTGTTCAATTTTGTGCTTTCTTTAGTTGAAATCACTCCCTAGATAATTTCTAAGCTTTCTGTCGAAAGAGATTTCATCAATTCAACTTTAATCGAAAAAAACCCAAATTTAATTTGAAAATCTAGAAATTTTGAATTTTGTGTTCTTGAGATTTTAGGCTTGAATTTTGATTCAATTAACTTCCTAACATGTTTGTAAACATGTTAGCATATTTCCAAATCATAAAATCAATATCTTGATCATGTTTGATCCAATTGATTTTTTTTTTAAAATAAGTTTCAATTTTGCATTCTGTTATAAAGTTTGATTGATGTTCTTGTTTTGGTTGTGTTCGACTATTTAGCACGACTACAATAATGTGTGAATTACTGTAGATAACATCTTTGTTGTCTAATTTTAAAATTCAGATTGCATCGTCAATTACACTTTAATAATAGAGTAGCAATTCACATTACACAAAATTTGTTTTTAATTGCATGAGTAGACAAATTACATTGATATTAATTGTCATTGTCATGTGGTAGTCTAGTTTGCAACTTGCAATTAATATCTCTACTAAATCATTTGAAACAAATTAATTTTTTGATCTTAGACAAAAGCTACCACTAAAAATGATTTTCATCATCTTAGGGGTAAGTGTAGAGAAAATATCAAAATGATTCAAAGACATAATTATTAGTTAGTAGCAGTTATAATTAGTATTAGATTAATTAATTTTAATTATAAAGGTTGAGGTATAATTTGTACATATAGAGTTAGTGGAGATACTCATTTAAAATATGTTGGAGTTTTATACTTTTAATGGACTTTGTGATATTATTAATAATTAATAAAATATCAGAAATTATTTTACAGGTTTTTCTCCTAAATTTGTGTTCCTCGTACTATGGTTTCAAGATCCTCCTTGTAACCTCTCACAAATTATCTCGATTCTTAATCGTTGAGTCGTACAAAACCAATGGAAATAGATAATATTTGTTTATTTATATTTTTAGGTAATATTAATACTCATCAACAAATAATTCATATTTTGTTTGGAAGTATTTAAGCTTGAGTTATCTTAAGTTTGTCCACCAACAAATAATTCGAATAAGATCAGTTGATTCACTTTTATTTTATTTTTTTGACATTGAACATTTTTAGTCAGTTCAAACTTGAGTGGCAAATGTGGAAAAAAAAAACTAGTAATAAATCAACAATTCAGGTGAGTAACTATGATTGTTTTGTCATTTATGTACTTGTGTTGACTCAACCAGGATATTTACTAATCAATTCAGAAATTAGAGTTATGAATGAATTTAAAAAACTCAGAAATAATTGAATTTAGACTGATATAAATATTTTGTCAAACTATTCACTAGATAACTATGTAAATATTATTATTTTTAAAAGATTGAAATAAATATAAGTTTAATATATAGATAATAAATATTTTTGTATTGGTTGGGCTTCAACCTACCTATGTATATTGAACAGTTTCCCAAACTAACCTTGTTTGGCGTTCACTTTCCCAAACTAACCTAGTTTGTTCATTTATTCCCAAAGTAACCTAGTTTACTATTCAAACTCAGTTTTTTTTATTTTTTATTTTTTATTTTTTTTAACATTTCAAATTTATTTTATATATATAGATATATATATATATATATATTTAAATTATTATTTATATAAACTAAATTATTTATATTTTGATATATATTTTAAATTATTATTTTTGTAAATTTGATTATTTATATCTTAATATATAATTTAAATTATTTTTTTATAAATTTAATTATTTATATTTTAATATATATATATATATATATATATATTTATATTTCAAATTTATTATATATATATATATTTACATATATATGTGGCAGTATGATTTTCATCCCATAAATTTATTTTTTTTACTATTCAAATTATTATTTATATTTATTGGGTTGTCTTTTATTAAAATAATTTTGACAACTTTTCATTCAAAGTATTATTTATATTTATTGGGTTGTCTTTTATTAAAATAATTTTGATAACTTTTCATTATGATATAATTTCACAATAAAATTTTTATCAATTTTTATTGTGTTGTCTTCCTAAAAATATTTCTTAAGTTAATGAACCATTAAATATTTATATTAAAATATAAATAATTAAATTTATAAAAAAAAATAATTTAAATTATATATCAAAATATAAATAATTAAATTTATAAAATTAATAATTTAAAATATATATCGAAATATAAATAATTTAGTTTATATAAATAATAATTATATATATATATATATATAATAAATTTGAAATTTAAAAAAAAATAAAATAAAATGAGTTTGAATAGTAAACTAGGTTAGTTTGGGAATAAATGAATAAACTAGGTTAGTTTGGGAAAGTGAACGCCAAATAAGGTTAGTTTGGGAAACTGTTCTATGTATATTCATACTTAAATCACAATCTTTACTATTTACTGCCTTAAGTTTAAATTCTAAATTTATCTATTGAAAATAAAATAAAGATAGGGAGAGACTAGGGATGAGCATAATTTAGATTTACCCAAATCCAACCCTAACCCAAACCCAAAATATTAATTCGGGTTGGTTAATTTGGTTGGGTTGAGTATGTGTTGAATTTAATTTGGGTTGAGTTAGGGATACCCAAATTACCCAAATTATAGAAATTTAATTTAATTCTCTATTATTAATCCAATATAAACTAATAATCTTCCAACTTTAAGTCGAACACGTTTTTCACATGTTTAACACGTTTTTCACACGTTTTTAATATTTTTAACACGTTTTCATACTTATAACACGTTTTTCACATGTTTAACACGTTTCACGTTTTTGGCACGTTTTCACGTTTTTGGCACGTTTAACACGGTTTTGGCATGTTTAACACGTTTTTGGCACGTTAACACGGTTTTCACGTTTTTGGCACGTTTAACACGTTTTTGATATTTTAACACGTTTAACACGTTTTTGATATGTTTAACACATTTTTCACACGTTTAACATGTTTTTCACACATTTAACACGTTTTTCACACGTTTAACATGTTTTTCACGTTTTTGACATTATTAACACGGTTTTGACATATTAGACACGTTTTTCACATGTTAACATGTTTTCCCTATTTTTGGCACGTTTAACACGTTTTTGACATGTTGAACACGTTTAACACGTTTTTGGCTTATTTAACATATTTTTAGCACATTTAACATTTTTGGTACATCTAACATGTTTTTCACATTTTTGCACGTTTTTGTACGTTTTTCACGTTTTTGCACGTTTAATACGTTTTTGGCACGTTTAACACGTTTTTGACATTTTAACATGTTTAACACGTGTTTGCACATTAAACATATTTTTGACATGGTTTTTGCACGTTAACACGTTTTGACAAGTTTTTGGCACGTATAACACATTTTTCACGTTTGACACATTAAATGTGTAAAAAATGTATTAAATGTGTCAAAAATATGAAAAACATGTTTAATTTGTTAAAAACATGTTAAACGTGTCAAAACGTGCCAAAAACGTGGAAAACATGTTAAACGTGTCAAAATGTGTTAAACGTGTCAAAACGTGAAAAACCTGTGAAAATGTGTTTAAAATGTTTAAAACGTGTTAAGAATGTGAAAAACGTGAAAAACATGTTAAACGTGTAAAACGTGCTAAAAACGTGAAAAACATGTCAAAATATGTTAAACGTGCCAAAAATGGGAAAAACATAAAAATGTGTTAAAAATGTTAAAAATTTGTTAAACGTGTCAAGAATGTGAAAAACGTGAAAAACGTGAAAAACATGTTAAACGTGTCAAAACGTGCTAAACGTGCTAAAAACGTGAAAACATATCAAAATATGTTAAATGTGTCATCATTGTAAAAAACGTGTTAATTGTGTTAAACATACCAAAAACATGAAAAACGTGTTAAACGTGTCAAAATGTGTTAAACATGCCAAAAACGTGTTAAACGTGTCAAAATATGTTGAACGTGTCGAAACGTGTTAAACGTGTGAAAAACGTATTAAACATGTCAAAACGTAAAAAAACATGTTAAACGTGTCAAAAACGTGTTAAACGTGAAAATTGTG
Organism: Impatiens glandulifera; assembly: GCF_907164915.1. Lineage (NCBI taxonomy): Eukaryota > Viridiplantae > Streptophyta > Magnoliopsida > Ericales > Balsaminaceae > Impatiens > Impatiens glandulifera. Next base: position 48,363,718 of record NC_061863.1, on the reverse strand, counting down.
GAAAACGTGTTAAAATGTCAAAACGTGTTAAATGGATTAAAATGTGTTAAATGAGTCAAATAAATGTTAAATGAAAAATAAAAAAAATAATAATTTGGGTTACTCAACCCATACTCAACCCAACCCATACCCAATCCATATTAGTAAATAATATGGGTTGAGTTATGGGTTGGGTAATACGAGTTGGGTTTACCCATTTGCTCACCCTTAGGAGAGACGCTGAAAGTTATCACCTAAAAAATTAAAAGAGAAAATTATAAACGTAAAAAGTTAGAGAGAAAAAGTCCTGTTCGGGAGTACTCTAACAAGAATATGGTCAGGTTTTAAGGCCATTTTTCCCGAACATGCCTTTCTCTCCCTAACTATTTACATAATAATTTTTTTCTACCGTGTCTTATATTTTTCACATGTCAGGTAGGATCGTTGTGGAGTCGTTATCCTACCGTCGCTCTCTATCATTATTCTTGAAAATAATAGATGTTACTATTTTGATATTTAGGCTAATTCAGCTTATATATTAAACTTATTTATTTTTTATATTTATAATAATTGATATTATATATAATGTTACACATATATATTTATTAATTTAATTTTAAATATTCATAAATGATTTGAATTAAAAATAATATATTTGAAAATAAATTATATTAATATATTAATTTTATAATTTTTTATTAATATATAATTTTAAATAGTAATAAATGACTTAAATTAAAAAATAATATGTTTTAAAATAAATAATATGAATATATTAATTTTTATAAATATATAAGTTTAAATACATTTAATATAAATATGATATTAATATATATATATATATATATAACATAAAAAATATATATAGATATTTAATATATTTTTGTTAATATATAATTTTAATAAAAGTGAGTGATTTATTAATATTATCACATTTTTAAACACATTATTCTTTTTTATTTTTTTTGTCTTTATCTTTTTTTTATTTCTAATTTTTTCAAAATATATTGTGATGATTCATTAATTTATATATATTATTCAATGGTCATATATAAGTAATAAAGAAAAGTTATTTATTATTATTATTATTATTATTATTATTATTATTATATATATTTTCATCTTTCACACTCCCTTCTATTACTCTATCTTTCCATTCATTTTTTTTTTGACACGTTTGATTTATTTCATTATAAATTAAAATAACAGTTTATTTATATTTTGTTTAATTATTTTTTTTATATTAAAATACATATATTATAAATAATAAATAAAAATATATTTAAATGTATATTATATTATTATAATAATTTTATATAAAAATATTAGAAATAGAGGTAATAAATATGAGAAAGATTAAAAGTTTAACTGAGAAGAAGATAGAGAAAAAATTGAATTTAAAAATAAAATTTGTTTGATTATAATTTTTTTTTTTTTTTTTTTTTTGTAAACACTCACAAGCAGCCTATATAATATATATATATATATATATATATATATATATATATATATATATATATATATATATATATATATATATATATATATATATATATATATATATATATATATATATATATATAATTATTATAAAAAAAGTTTTAACTCCATCCATTTATTTAACTGAGACAAAGTAGCAACAACAACCAAATGTACCGTCACAACATCTCAACACATGGTTGACAGTGTGTGACAGGTACAAACATTATTCATACATTTAGACATTTTATTTATTCAGTAGTAAAAAAAGACCAACAGTGCTGGGGATATTACATGGTTTCCACCAAGTTTAAAATATTACCAAAAGACCTCTGGTTGCCGCAGTCCAAGTTATCTCCCGGGTTAACCCCAAGTATACCGCAGTATCTCCTATAGAACCCGATCCGATCCTGCACCCTCGGATCTGACCCGTGCCCACATTCCACCCCTCCGTTTATAATGTTGGTAATGACACCGTATCCAGGCACACGCCCAGCTGCTTGGTCCGCTCCGCTCGGGGACCATCTCCCGGTAGGGGTGAGCATAATATGGGTTTACCCAAACCCAACCCTAACCCAAACCCAAAATATTAATTTGGGTTGGTTAATATGGGTTGGGTTAAGTATGGGTTGGGTTGAGTATGGGTTGAGTTTAATTTGGGTTGGGTTAGGGTTACTCAAATTACCCAAATTATATAAATTTAGTTTAATTCTCTATTATTAATCCAATATAAACTAATCATCTTCCAACTTTAAGTCGAACACGTTTTTGACATGTTTAACATATTTTTCATACGTTTAACACGTTTTGCACACATTTAACACGTTTTAAATATTTTTAACACGTTTTACTTATAACATGTTTTTCACATGTTTAACACGTTTTTCACACGTTTAACACGTTTAATACGTTTTTCATACGTTTAATACGTTTTTCATACGTTTAATACGTTTTTCACACGTTTTCACATTTTTGACACGTTTTCACGTTTTTGACACGTTTAACACATTTTCACGTTTTTGACACGTTTTTGACATGTTTAACACATTTTCACACTAATAACACGTTTTTCACGTTTTTGTCACGTTGAACACGTTTTTGACATGTTTAATACGTTTAACACGTTTTTGACAAGTTTAACACGTTTTTTACGTTTTTGCACGTTTAACACGTTTTTAACATATTTAACACGTTAACACGTTTTTGATCAATTTAACACGATTTTCACGTTTTTGGCACGTTTAACACGTTTTAAACATATTTAACACGTTTTTGATAAGTTTAACACGATTTTCACGTTTTTGTCACGTTTACCACGTTTTTGACATTGTAATACGTTTTTTTTATATATTTAACACGTTTTTCACACGTTTAACACGTTTTTAATATTTTTATCACGTTTTCACACTTAAAACATGTTTTTCACACGTTTAACACGTTTTTATGTTTTTGGCACGTTTAACAAAATTTTGACATGTTTAACACGTTTTCATACTAATAACACGTTTTGTCTTGTTTAACACGTTTTTGACATGTTTAATACGTTTAACGCGTTTTTGACAAATAAAACACATTTTTTTTATGTTTTTGGCACGTTTAACACGTTTTTAACATAACTAACACGTTAACACTGTTTTCACGTTTTTGGCACGTTTAACACGTTTTTAACATTTTAACACGTTTTTGATATGTTTAACACGTTTTCACATGTTTAACACGTGTTTCACACATTTAATATGTTTTTCACGTTTTTGGCATGTTAAACACGTTTTTGACATATTTGACACGTTTTTCACACATTAACACGTTTTTCACATTTTGGTACGTTTAACACGTTTTTGACATGTTTAACATGTTTTTCACATTCTTAACACGTTTAAATGTTTGTAACATGTTTAATACGTTTGTAACATGTTTAACATATTTTTCACGTTTTTGGCACGTTTAACACGTTTTTGACATTTTAACACGTTTTACACATTTAACATATTTTTGACATGTTTAGCATATTATTTTGCACGTTAACACGTTTTGATAAATTTTAACACGTTTTGTCACGTTTAACACGTTTTTGGCATTTTTGACACGTTTAATATGTTTTTCACATGTTTGACATTAAACGTGTGAAAACGTATTAAACGTGTCAAAAATGTAAAAAACATATTAAACGTGTCAAAAACGTGTTAAACGTATCAAAATGTGCCAAAATGAGGAAAACGTGTTAAACGTGCCAAAAAAGTGGAATATGTGTCAAAACGTGTTAAACGTGCCAAAAACGTGAAAAACGTGTGAAAACATGTTAAACATGTTACAAACGTGTTAAACGTGTTAATAATGTGAAAACGTGAAAAACATGTTAAACATGTCAAAACGTGTTAAACGTGCCAAAACGTGAAAATGTGTAAAAATGTGTTAAATATGTCATAATCGTGAAAAATGTGTCAAACATGTTAAAAACGTGTTAAACATGTCAAAACATGAAAATAGTGTCCAACGTGTCAAATGTGTTAAACGTGTTGAATGTGTGAAAAACGTATTAAACGTGTTGAAAACGTATTAAACGTGTCGAAAACGTGTAAAAAAACGTGTTAAACGTCTCAAAACGTGGAAAACGTGTCAAAACGTGTTAAACGTGCAAAAAATGTGAAAAACGTGTGAAACGTGTCAACAATGTGAAAAACGTATTAAACGTGTCGAAAACGTGTTAAACGTGTCAAAACGTGTCAAAACGTGTCAAAACATGTCAAACGTGTCAAAAACGTGTTAAAAACGTGTTAAACATGCCAAAAACATGAGAAACGTGAAAAACGTGTCAAAAACGTGTTAAACGTCTCAAAACGTGGAAAACGTGTTAAACGTGTCAAAACGTGTTAAACGTGCCAAAAATGTGAAAAACGTGTGAAACGTGTCAATAATGTGAAAAACGTATTAAACGTGTCGAAAACGTGTTAAACGTGTTAAAACGTGTCAAAAACGTGTTAAACGTGTCAAAACGTGCCAAAAACGTGTGAAATGTGTCAAAAATGTGAAAAATATGTTAAACGTGTCAAAACGTGTTAAAACGTGTTAAACGTGCCAAAATGTGTCAAAATGTGTTAAATGTGTCGAAAACGTGAAAAAACGTGTCAAAACGTGTCAAACGTGTCAAAAACGTGTTAAACGTGTCAAAACGTGATAAACGTGTTAAACATGCCAAAAACATGAAAACGTGTTCAACGTGTCAAAAATGTGTTAAACGTGCCAAAAACGTGTTAAACGTGTCAAAAACGTGTTAAATGTATGAAAAACGTGTTAAAATTGTCAAAAACATGAAAAACGTGTTAAACGAATAAAAATGTGTTAAATGAGTCAAATACATGTTAAATAAAAAAATAAAAATAAAATAATTTGGGTTACCCAACCCATATTAGTAAATAATATGGGTTGAATTATGGGTTAGGTAAATTTAATTTGGGTTGAATATGGGTTGGGTAATACGGGTTGGGTTTACCCGTTTGCTCACCCCTATCTCCCGGTGATGACATCGTGGCAAGATGGTTTTGGGGATTGAGGAGTCATCCAGAACCATAATGCAGTCTTGAATGAGATTGTTGGGTCGGTTGCAACCAGGTCTGGGTTATTCAACAAGTCCACACCTATTGCTCTTCCAGCCGGTCCATAGTTAAAGTTGCTGAAATTAATAATAAATTAAACACATAAAAAAAAAACAAGCTATTTTATTTTATTATTTCATGGATAAGATTTACTTACTAGGAGATTTGGATAGGACCGCGACCGAAATATTTCCTGCCTGGTGCACAAGGCCACTGTGCGCTTGGTGAACAGTAGTCGGGAGGATTGCCCTGTTCCCTCAAGAAGCAGTATCCCCAAGCATATGGGCCATCCGGCGCTGACGCCCACCCACCTAACAATTAATACGTGTTTATTTATAACATTATTTTCTTTATTAATTAATAAAATGTAAGCCTCAATCAATATCCTTAATTAATTAGTAGTAGTACCGGTGGTTTCATGGGAAGTTTGAGCCAAGAAAGCGGCGATTTCCTTCTTCCTAGTGTTTGTGTCGCCAGTGGTGGCGAACCCATTAAAGGAACGGGCGGCGCCAATGAAAGCGTTGTAGGTGTAGAATCCCTTGCCAGGGCAGGAACCTTCGTTGCGGTGTTTTAGTATGTAGTTGAACATGGATTCAGTTATTAGGCTAGTTATATCACCGGCAGGGCCAGGGCCTGGAGTTGGGGTGCCGCCGCACTGGCTCTGGCAACCTTCACCGCAGTGATCCTGGGTGTTGCCGCACCACCCGTACTGGCTGCAGCAAAGGCCGCCGGGGCATAAAGCGACACCAGCTTGACGTCCGCATTGCTCAGCCAAACAGCATGTGGCTGCTGCTGCTATGGCTAAGAGAGAGATCAGGAGCGGGAAGGGCAAAGGTCTAGAATATTTCATGATTTGTGTCTGTTAATGAATTTAGATGGATGTTGTTTCTGTGATATTGTGTAATGCATGGGGTTTTATAGCCGTTAAGAGATGGGAAAATACCATTTTTGTTAATAATTTAATCACCGATCAATTTATATATGAAACATAAAATAGGAATTGATAGTTTGAAATGTATACATTAGATTGTCCTTTTGTTAATTAATTAAAGTAATTGCTTAGTTAAGACATGATTGTCCTCAACATTTACATGGCTAATGAATCTTACATTGGAAAAGTAAGTTTTGGGCAGTTGGAGTTATTTAGTCTGCCTATATTCATCAATCAATTCTTTCTAAATGTATATATCAATTAAACTTTAAAAAAATGTGGTACCATTAGGGATAGTATTTGTTTTATTGTGTATCATGTGTAAATGCTATATGTCATGGAATTAGTTGAGGAATTTAACGTCTTTTTTTTAAGATTTCCGTGAACAATAATATTTTGGTGTTCAGGTTTTGCTAACTTTATTTAAGACTTGTATCTTGTAATATTTTATTAATCATTTAAAAAGTTATAATAATTCAACTAATTAAAACTTTAAATAATATATATATATATATATATATATATATATATATTTTAAAACAACTCAATTTATTATGAAAGTTAAATTATTATATACTTAGTATATTTATAAATAAATAAAAAGATCACGTCAATAATTTAACTACATAATATTTTTTGAAATTCGGTAAATAAATTAATAATATGAAACTTTTATTTAATTATAAATGTCACGTTTATAATAAGTTAACGATATTTTAAATTGTTAAAGACAAAACACTGATTTGTATAACTTTAGTAATAAAATGTTAAATTATGAGATTTGATAGAAATGTTAAAATTTCAATTTTGAAAATTTCAATTTTAAAAATTTACCTTTTTTTTCAATTATAGGTTACTTTAGTTTACTGCCATCACTCTTTTTCTTCCTCCCTAGACTGAATTTCAATTTCACTTCCATGCCAAAATTTATGTGACTTTTGATAACTTTATACTATAAAGTATAATCATATATTATTTTTTTCTTTGTTGTTTAAATATATATATATATATATATATATATATATATATATCTTTAAAAAAAATGTGAGAATCCTTAACAAAGAAAAAACATTTGAGCATATAATCAGATATGAGACCCAATATAACATTGATTATACTGAAAATATTTACTTTTTATAACATGATGGGACATAATTATAATGATAATAGTAACTGCAGCACAAAAATTTTAAAAAAAATCAAATAATTGTGAAAAGTATTTTTCTCAATAGCAATTTGAATAAAGAGTTATATGTAAAACAACTCAAATGATTCAAAAGAAAAGGAGAAGAAGATATTGTAGTTGTTAATAGTATTATTATAGGCAAGGATCAAATCTATTATAGAACCATTGATGTCGGAGTTTGGGATGACTGGGTTGTGTAAAATGTGAGTTTATGTTGGGAATTTTTAAATGAAGATTACTTTTATACTGTAATCTAGCAATGTGAGATGGGTAAATGCACAGGTTATCCAAGTCTAAAACAGAAGATCAAACACAGAACAAAATAACACCAGATTTACGTGTAAAACCCTTTCAACCTGGAGGGTAAAAAACTACGGGGCCAACCAGCAAATTTCACTATAAGCAAGAAACAGATACAAATGTTCTTCTCAACTTTAAACCCAAAGTTGAGGCATACAAACAGAGAAAACCAGATTCATTCAGACTTAAGCTAGTCTAGATATAAGATAACAAGAGATTGAAACCTGAAGGTGAAAATGTAAGAGATCTACTGCCTCATTCTCTTCTTCTTCCTCTGTTTCTTCTCCTCTGTTTCTTCTCTTCTTTGCAGAATAACTCCTCTCTCTAAAAGTGATAGAATGAGCAGAATTCTTAGAGTTTTGCTTGTTTTATTAAATGCCTAATTGGGCTGGACCCAAAGGCCCAACAGTTTAAACATCCATTGTCAGTAAATTGAGAGTTGTTGATTTTAATTGTCTTTTATGTAATTAAAGTTTATTTAATTATTAGTGGGCTTTGGTCTATGTATAGGTAATTTAGGGTTTCTAGACTAATTACTCATTTATAAGGGTTGTATGTAAATGTTTATATACAACACTTACTCTTAAGACTTTTCCTTTTTAACATATTATTGTCTATTTTTCAGAGTTTCATTTCTTCATAATTGTTCTCAGAAGATTCGATAGTCGTGCCAACATAAAATGAAGTTTTTATTTGGTGTTGAAGTAACTCAAACTAAAATATTTATTGAACAACAAAAATATGTCAATGAGCTGTTAGAGAAATTTGGGATGGCATAACGTAATTATATACTTAATTCAATAGTTTTAGTTGCTAAGATATCCAAATATGAAGCAGGTAATTGGATTGACAGTCCTTATTACAAACAATTGTTGGATAGACTTAATACTTAACATTAACTAGACCTCACATTCTTTATATAGTGGGTATTGCTAGTAGATATCATATTGAACTAAATTTAAATATTGTTAAAAATATATTTTGATATTTGAAGGCAACAGTTACAAAGAGAGTATATATTATAAAAGGAAAGATGGAAGATAGTTTAATTAGCTTTACCGATAATGATTACGCAGGTGATCCCGATGATAGGAAAAACACTTCAGGTTATGTTTTCATGATGGGAAAATGTGTTGCGGCATGGGCTTCCAAAAAATAAATCGTAACACTTTCGACAATAGAAGCTGAATATGTGGCGCTTCATGTGTGTCAAGGAATTTGGATGAAAATAATTTTTGAAAGTGTTTAAAGCTATATTGTGATAATGCTCCTACTATTAGATTATTAAAAATGTTGTTTAAATGAAGAAAACATATTCATATATACGATATAATTTCATCCGAGATCTATCAAAATGAAAAGTTTCTGAAACTTATTTACTATATTAGCATGATAAAATGGTTGATGTGAAAAAACAACATTTGAAGATGTTGTCATGAATTACACTAATCTAAAGTATAGTGGAGGATAAGACTTATTTATTTTAAGTTAATAAATCAATAATGACTTCTGTGGTGAAACAAAATGTCGCTTATTTCTCGCTCGAATACATTTTCTATGAAATGAGGTATGGAAGGGAGACACTTCGAGGTTATTTAGGTAATGTTAATTTTTATTTTTATTAGCTGGATAGTTGTTGAATTTCATGTTAATAAATCAATAATGACTTGGTCAAGGTAATGTTAATTTTTATTTTATTTAGCTGTTGATTCTATTGTCTTAAAAGATATTAGTTGTTTAAAGGCTAGTTTGATTCATTCTTTACACGGGATATTTAAACCCTAATTATCAATAAATGAAGTACTTTTGTTTTTAAATAATTTTTAATTCACAATGAAATCATCCAGATCATTCAAATTGTATATTTTAGACGTTTCAATAAAATTAGAAGTTGTTTAATGCCAACTGCTCCTTTTTGTGGGTATTTTCAAGTGTGAATCTTGGTAGGCACACCAATCAAGACCAAAGCTCATTATTTTTAGTGTTTGTAAAAAAAATGTTATAGATAATTTGACGCGGAGCCTAAGAATTATAGGCGGAAACCAAACCACTAGGCCTATCTATTCTCAATTTGTTTACTCATGTCTACAAGTCATTGAAACTGTAAAAACTTGTTCTTATTCATATCTCACCTTTGTGTTGTATGGATTTGAGATTTAACTATGATGGTTTTGCATCCAACGACACAAGAAAGGGATGTGAATTAGATGTTATAACTTATATTATGTAGAGATTAGGTCCAACAAAGATTGGGATAAATTATGCAATTTTACCTCCATGTCTTATAGAAGGAGAAATTATATCATGAAAAGACAAATGTATTTTGGTAGAAATGTTGTATTCATTTATAATTTGTACTGTACTGTATAGGATTTTGGTATGTACACCTATGAACAGATAATAACTACATCAATGCGTCAAAACTGAATGGAGGGATGAGATATCCTCTCCTAGTAGCTAAGCATGTTGAGTAGCAAAACTCTAGTCTTGATCAAGTGTTTGAACAAGCAGTCTAGTCCTTCTTCAATTTCTTGAATTTTGAATTCCATCTCTTCCAACTGTCTCTGGATGCTCTCATTATCCATCACTCCCAAAGCTTCATTTATTTGGTCAAATTCATTTTTGTTTGTGCCCACCTTGCTGATTAGCTTCGAGATTAAACTTGGTCGTGCCTTTGTCCCCATAATGTAAGTCAAGGATGATTCAAGAACTGAAATTGTGGCAGATTGGACACTGTTGAATAAATCAATGGCTTCTAATTGATCATTTCCTTCCGAGATCTTGACATTCTTGAGATCCTTTAAAGCCATTTGAATTGCCCTTTTGTCCTTCTTTCTGGAGGCCAAATACTTTCCAGAGGCATCAGTTGCATCTTTCCTTCTTCGGAGAGATGAAAGAAGCTCTTGCACATCGAACTTGGCCTGGGAGAAAATTCCCTTGGTGGTTGTGCAGGCATCCAAGACCTTGATATATTTATCCAGCACATTATCTGCTAGTTTCTTATTGGATTCGTGGACAGTTGTTAATGAATGTTGAATGTGAGGCATATCTAACAAGTCATCAACCGATAAATGCAGATCTTGAAGGCCACTCAGCCTATCTCCTAGAGAAGACAATGAAGTAGAGGCTGCCCCAGTTTCCTTAAGTCTGTTAAGCTGTTCATCCAATTGAGGAAGGAGTGGGTAGGTTCTTGATGGAAAGCTGATTGAGCGAGCATGCTGCCTAGTTCTCATTCTGAAAGGAGAAGATGGTGCCATTTTAATGAACTGATATTGATTAGTTCAACTTCTAAGTTTGTCTTGAAAAGATGCTTGTGAGTTTGGTATCTCTTCTTCTGGCATATGCTCCATATTTATAGTCTCTTTTCCATATGCTAGTAATAACGTGATCTTGATCTTGATCTGAATGAGATAGCATTTGCTGGCTTTGTTTTCAATGTTTGCTCAGTGTTTCCCTCCTACCAGTCAGGTTATTGAGAAGTCAGATGAACTTAAGCTTAACAATGGGTTTGTCATGATCATGTGCTAATATATCACATAAAACAAGGTCTGCAACTACTATTCTCTTATGCTGTCTCCCCCATGGGATAGATGACAACTCACATTTCTATTTAAGATTGTCATTTATGCTCATTTATCTGCACACGGCTGGCTCTGCAAACGTGTTCTCTGCTGCATAACTAATATAGGTCATTTATTCAAAACTACCACAATATTTTATTTTCATTATCATGTACAGCAACCTGAATACAATTGGAATTGTTTTATCATATACTTAGACATCATCTGCACACTCACCAAGAACAAACATGCGGTTATGGCATTGCAAAATTTGTTTGGTTACTTTGAATTTTAAAATATGACTAGAGTCTCTTCATCGTGGTTATGTGCAAATACTAATAATGTAGTTGAACGAGCATCATCAATAATTCAGGATATTTAATTATTTCTCTCTATCAGAGTTGTCTCCCCCATGAGAAATATATTATGCTTCCCTCTCTCTGTCTGGTCTATATTAATTGTATCATGCAAAACTGTTAAATATTTCCTTCTTTTATTCAAGTAACATAGATATGGTGTTTTTCTCTCTTCTTGTACATGAGCGATAAATCAGGCGCGCGAGGGTATTACAGACTTTTCGCAGGGCAAAAAGGCCAATTTTGTAAACATTATCAGATGAAGTCCATTTATGTATTTAGGCCCTTTAGTAGGGCCATCTCATCAAATTTCTCCATCCATGAGTACACAATATACTTAGACATCATCATTCTTATTTTGTCTCAAACGTAAACCCTAGTCCTATCATAAATATAAGCCTAACCTCACCAAGATAACTTAGTGGTAAGAGTCGGCTTAAAAGACCAAAAGGTCACGAATTCGATTCCATCTGAAAGTGCTATGAATTTAAGCGGGGGTCATGGTGGTGGTGTGAAAGCGTGGCTTTTTTAAAAATTGTAAACCTCTTTCTCAATTTTAACCATAACTCATTCTCTCTTTATAAAAAAAAGGGCGTGCAACCTCGCTTTCTCCATCGCAAGCTCCGTACTACGTTTTCACCTTCTCTGTTTTTACCATCGAATAATCTGAAGCTCCCTTCCTTTAACCTTGAAGAAACGTAAAAACATAGACAAGTATGTTGAAATCTAGTAATTTGTTGTTCAAGACCTTTAAGAAACATAGATATTTGTTTTTAAAAATTCTAGAAACGTTTTTAAAATGTTTATGTAAGCTAATATGCATGTTATGTTCTCAATGCTTCGTTGTCATGTTCTTAACGAAGCGTTGTTATATTCTCAACACTTCATTGTCATGTTCTCAATGTTTCATTGTCTTCTCAACGAAGCGTTGTCATGTTTTAAACTAAAATTTCTCTCTTATTATTTAGCGTGGCTTTTTTTTTAAAATTGTGAACCTCTTCCTCATTTTTAACCATAACTCATTCTCTCTTTATCAAAAATCTCTATCAAAAAAAGGGCACGCGCAACCTCGCTTTCTCCATTGCAAGCTCTGTACTACGTTTTCACCATCTCTGTTTTCACCATCGAATAATCTGAAACTCCCTTCCTTTAACCTTGAAGAAACGTAGAAACATGGACAGGTATGTTGAAATCTAGTAATTTGTTGTTCAAGACCTTTAAGAAACATAGACATTTGATTTTAAAAATTTTGGAAACATTTTTAAAATGTTTATGTAAGCTTATATGCATGTCATGTTCTCAATGCTTCGTTGTCATGTTCTCAACGAAGCGTTGTTATGTTCTTGATGCGGTGCGAGTCGAAGAGGCGTTTATGCGAAAGTTGCAGCATCCGAAAATATCTCGCAAGTGTCAGATTTCGACGATTGCCTAGTGTTTTTCGGGCGGAAACGTTTAGGGGCTCAAAATCGCATTTTTTATTAGTTTCGGGTGTTTTTTTGCAATTTATTAAAAGTTGTTTATTTCTTTTGCAAGCTAGGGTTTGAGTATTTAAAAGGATCTTAAAACACTTTGTTAGGGGAAGATTATTAATCAGAAAACGAGGTTTCCTCAATATCTATCGACTTTCGGTATTCGTAAGAATCAACGAATCTTGATAAAGGTTCATCCTAGCCACGCACGCTGCATCAGTTGGTATCAGTTTCCAGTCGACCCTGAGGTATGCCGCCCCGAAGACAGCCGCGCAACCCTACCCCTGGTGCTGATGATGGTGACCTTGCTGAGTTGCGACGTGAAAACGCTGAGTTTCGCCGTGATAACGACGATTTGAGGCGGCAGGTTGAATGGTTGACGCAACGGATGGATGCATCTATGCACATGCACCACCCTGAAGATGATGTTACGATGACAGATGAAAACCCTTTCGGTGGTCTTCGGAATCGATCCCCTGAACGCCCCAATCATCGCTGGGAGCAGGCTTTCAGGGTGGACATCCCTAAGTTCGATGGTAGTCTATCACCGGAAGAGTTTATTGATTGGCTTTCTCAGGTTGAAGAGATTCTGGATTTCAAGGAAGTTCCTGCAGATCGTCGTGTACCCCTTGTTACGATCCGCTTACATGGTCGTGCACAAGCATGGTGGCAGCAGTTGAAACAGACACGTGTTCGTCATGGTAAGGCAAAGCTCACGAATTGGGACAAATTCAGGAAGCATATTAGGGCTGCGTTTCTACCATATAATTACGAACGTAACCTGTACCAGCGGTTCCAGAATCTTCGTCAGGGTTCTCGTTCCGTGGATGACTATTCCACTGAGTTTTACACCTTTGTGGCTCGTGTTGACCTGTCTAAATCCCCTCTCCAGTTGGTTTCTCGCTATATTGGTGGCCTTCGCCTCCAGTTGCAGGATATTTTGAATATGTTTGATCCCTTGACTGTTTCTGAGGCACATCAGCGTGCTTCACAGGCTGAGAAACAGCTAGCCAGGCGCGGTTCGGGTAGCTTTGGAAAACAGGTTGTCCCCACTAGTGGCATTGGTTCTTCTTCCCAGCCGGCCCATCCCACCCCAGCCCCCCCTCGCGGCACTACAGCCCCCCCGCAGGGACGTCCCGGTGGCTTGCGTTGTTTCAATTGTGGTGAAGTTGGCCATCGCCAAGCAGAGTGTCGCAACCCAAAGTCCACCAATCGTGGTCTTTTTACTGAGGTGGATGATCCTGACTCTGCTCTTCCTTCAGATTCAGCGCCAGTGTATGATGTTTATGATGATGAGGCAGCGGAGGAGTATGTTTCTGGTGATGTTGGCCCCCTTTTGGTGATTCGTCGATCATGTTTAACCCCTCGTGCTCCTGACAACGAGTGGTTACGTAATAATCTGTTCCATTCCACTTGTACCATCGGTGGCAAAGTTTGCACCTTCATCATTGATGCTGGGAGTTGTGAGAATGTGATTTCTGAGGTTGCAGTTTCGAAGCTGGGTCTGTCCACTGAACCTCACCCCAAGCCTTATCGTCTGTCCTGGCTGAGTCAAGGTACGGATGTTACAGTTTCTAAGCGCGTACTTGTTAATTTTTCCATTGGTTCCCATTATCGTGATGCTGTATATTGTGATGTGGTTCCTATGGATGCTTGTCACCTTTTACTTGGTCGCCCTTGGCAGTTTGATCATTCTGTTATACATGATGGGCGTGCTAATACCTACACGTTCTTATTTCATGGTACCAAGATTGTGTTGATGCCAAATCAGCCCAAGAAGGGTGCTGCCCCCACTCATCATGCGTCCCCCCCCTGCCACCTTGTTGTCTCGGGGTCCTTTTCAGACCGCCATGGTCGAATCTGGCATGGTGTTTGCTCTATTTTGTTCGCTGATTACCTGTGGTGCTAGTTCTGAGGTGCCTATTCCAGTGCAGCCGCTGTTACAGGCGTTTGCAGATGTTTTTCCTGAGAATCTGCCTTGTGCCTTGCCTCCTTTGCGTGATATCCAGCATCACATTGACTTGGTTCCAGGTGCTGCCCTACCCAACCGTCCTCATTACCGCATGAGTCCCAAAGAACATGAAGAGTTGCGTAGACAGGTGGAGGACTTGCTGGCTAAGGGACACATTCGAGAGAGCCTTAGTCCCTGTGCTGTCCCGGCCCTTCTTACCCCAAAAAAGGATGGGTCTTGGCGTATGTGCATTAATAGTCGTGCTATCAACAAGATTACAGTGCGTTATCGGTTTCCTATTCCCCGGTTGGATGACTTGTTGGAACAGTTGGGTGGTGCTTCTGTGTTTAGCAAACTGGATCTCAAGAGTGGATACCATCAGATTCGTATTCGCATGGGTGATGAGTGGAAGACTGCCTTTAAGACTCGTGAGGGCTTATATGAGTGGCTGGTTATGCCGTTTGGTCTGTCGAATGCTCCTAGCACCTTTATGCGTGTGATGAACCAGACTCTTCGCCCTTTCATTGGGAAGTTTGCTCACAATCATGCTGTTAATCGCTCCACTGGTTTCAGTCCTTTCCATGTGATTTACGGGCTGTCTCCGCGTGCTCCTCTTGATTTGTTAGCGCTGCCCAGCAAGGTGCGTCCTCATTCCACTGCTGCGGATTTTGTTGGTCAGTTGGCTCAGGTTCATCAGACCACTCATGACCGCTTGGTTGCTGCTACTGCCAAGTACAAGGAGAAGGCTGATTCGAGAAGGCGTGCTGTTGATTTTGAAGTTGGTGACTTTGTGTGGGCTATTCTGACTAAGGATCGTTTTCCAGCTCATGAATATAGCAAGCTTGCTGCTAAGAAGATTGGTCCTGTTGAGATTGTGGAGAAGATCAACCCCAATGCTTATCGTTTACGCTTTCCCAGCCATGTGCGTACCTCTGATGTGTTCAATGTGAAGCATCTTGTTCCTTTTGTGGGTGAGTCTTCTTCTGATGAGGATGATGCGGTTCCAGATTCGAGGACGAATCTTTTCTACCCTGGGGGGAATGATGCGGTGCGAGTCGAAGAGGCGTTTATGCGAAAGTTGCAGCATCCGAAAATATCTCGCAAGTGTCAGATTTCGACGATTGCCTAGTGTTTTTCGGGCGGAAACGTTTAGGGGCTCAAAATCGCATTTTTTATTAGTTTCGGGTGTTTTTTTGCAATTTATTAAAAGTTGTTTATTTCTTTTGCAAGCTAGGGTTTGAGTATTTAAAAGGATCTTAAAACACTTTGTTAGGGGAAGATTATTAATCAGAAAACGAGGTTTCCTCAATATCTATCGACTTTCGGTATTCGTAAGAATCAACGAATCTTGATAAAGGTTCATCCTAGCCACGCACGCTGCATCAGTTCTCAACACTTCGTTGTCATGTTCTCAATGTTTCATTGTCTTCTCAACGAAGCGTTGTCATGTCATGTTTTAAACTGAAATTTCTCTCTTATTATTTAGTTTGATGGATCAATCATCACATTCCCTCTCGATGTTCAAATTTCCACTTTTAGAATGACTTTTCATTCAATAAATAAGCTTCGTGAGTATTATAAGTCGTATGCTCAATCAAAGGGTTTAGGGTATTATAACATTACAACGTTGTATTATAATATGACAACATTGTATTATAAACATGATAACGCTGTATTGAGAACATGATAACATTGTAAAGTGTTAATATATTATTGTAGTTGTGTTAATATATTGTTGTAATTGTGACAACAATGTATTAAGAACATGATAACGTTGTATAAATAACATTACAATGATGTATAAATAACATGACGACGATGTATTATAAAATGACAACTCTGTATTATAAACATAACAACGTTGTATAAATAACATGACCACACAGTATAAATAACATGACAACAATCTATTATAAACATTTCAGTATTAATGTATGTAAAAACATGACAATCGAGACAGTTTGATATTTTTGTTCTTTGAGTACAAGATTCTATTCATGTAATGGTTCCTCAACTAATGAAGTTTTTTCTTTGAATTTTCAAGTGTGATGCCACACTGCCAATTATTTCCCTCGCCCTTATAAGTCTCCATATGCCCCATCAGATACACTCTATAATCATGGTAGTTGATATTATCTTTCCATGCATAGTTAGCACTTTAATCTCGTACGTGGAGAGCGTATCAGCATGGGAGACCTTATGACCTTCAAAATTTCATGAATTATCTTCAATATGGTCGGAACTAGACCATATTTGTCCTCAAATGTAGTATCTCGGGAATTGCCTTGTTGTCAATTATTTCAATTTGCTATTTATTTTATTGTAGACGGCCAAGTAGAAATGAGAACTTATGCATAGAGGCACAAAAATCTGCACACAAAATAACATGACAATACAGTTAAAACAACATGACAACACTGTACAAATAACATGACAACGCAATATAAACATGACAACGCAGTATAAACATGAGAACGTTGTATGAATAACATGACAACACGGTTCAAATAACATGACAACGCAGTTCAAACAACATGACAATGTTGTATAAATAATATGACAGCGCAGTTTAAATAAAATAACAACACTATATAAATAACAAGACAACACAGTTAATAAGGACACTTACAAGGTCTGCTTGATCGAGGTCTTGAAGGGTAATATCAAATGCCTTAACTTAATGGGATAGTGAATCATTATATAAATTGTCTAAACATTCAAAGATGTCATGTGGAATATGAAGAACGTGTTAGAAATTATATAAGTGCAACAAAAAGAAATGACATTTTGGAGTATGGAGTATAGCTTATATTTTGTATGGATGAAAATAAGATCATTCATTTGTTAGTGTAGCTTGATTCGATTGTGCATCTACACTCATTTTCATTTATCATGTATCAATTATATTGTCGTTAGTCATTGACATTGTTGCATTTCCTATAATACCTTACGTGATAGGCTCGTAATTTTGTTTGAGTCTAGGATATGATCTTAAATCATGTTGTTGAGCGACAACCATCTTGATATCCATCGACTTTTCTATGACATATGGAGATCGCAACGTCGCCGATAGTGTGGGTAATTTTCTCCTTGGATGGGGAGTTCTCTTCTTCGCTCTAGTTGGTATATTAAGATGATCATGTATTTCCACAAAAATAGGCTTAGGCTCATGGATTGATAACGCCACTTCATGGGGAGAAGTTTATTGGGGCTCAATTGGTGTTGATGTTGACTATTGAGGCTCAGTTTTGGGCTTAGGCTTAGGCATGCCACCATGTTGAAGCATCTTTAGGAGCATTTTCTTCAATAGGTCACTACCTACGATTGTGTTGATCAAGGGTTTGATGCACGATGCAACACTTGGAGTATTGAAGGTTAAGATGTTTGGTAAGTTTTTAGTTGTATCTACCTTCTCTTGTAGCCCTTGACAAAAGGAGTGTTGCATCCGTCGTTCTCTTTAATGCAACACCAACACTCGAAATAACACCAACACCCGAACACTCATTTAAGAAATGATCATTCTCCTCATTCTCCATAGTCTCCATAGGCCGGGAATGAAATCCTATCAGCCACTCTCCCTCGGTCAAACTCTCTCAGTCCCCTTTACGATCTGTATTCTATTATTTACCATCTTGTCATCCAACATGACAAGATGGGGAACTACCTCTTATATTTATTTCTTAGAGTATAATCTAATATACAATCCATGTAGCATAACTATTTTTTATTAAGTGTCTAAAGAGTAATTTTATGCGTAAATAAATCAATTATGAATAAGAATTTTAGTGGTCCGTGGTAATATAAGGCTTCATTCGTCTGCCATTTTTTCACACTAAAAGTCTGTTGAGTGTGAACTTGCACTAGTTCAGGTTCTTTATTCTACCAACATTCATTAATGATTTAATGATTTTGAACCTGTAATTTTATAAACATGAGGATTCAGTTCAAATAACATGACAATGAAGTTCAAATAGCATGAAAACATAGTTTTTGAACATAACAATGTGGTTTAAATAACATGACAACGTAGTTCAAATAAAATGACAATGTATTTAGAAACCACATGACAACGTAGTTAATAAAACATGATAACACAGTTCAAATAACATGACAATGTAGTTCAAATAACATAAAAACGAATTTCAAATAACATGTCAACGAAGTTCAAATAACATGACAATGCAATTCAAATAATATGACATCGTAATTCAAACAACATGACAACGCATTTAAAATAACATGACAACGCAGTTCGAACAACATGACAACGTAGTTCAAATAACATAACAGCACAACTTAAATAACATGACAACGTAGTTCAAATAATACAACAACACAATTTAAATAACATGACAATACAATATATAAAACATGACAATGAAGTTCAAATAACATGGAAATGTAGTATAATGATAACAAGAAATTACTAATATTTAAGAATAAGAGTTGTTGTTTACCTACATTGTAGATTTTGTGATGTCCATAGAAAGTTGGATACGATGTATACAACAAAGTCCCGTTTGAAGTTGTCATCCGCATTTATGCCCATCTTCTTCTCCAAGCCTTAGAATTTGGAAGTACTTTGGTCCATCATTAGAGTTCTACCCAATGGACTCTATTATTTCAATGTCACCTTTGGGGAAGTTCATCATGCACTGAACATCCTCGTCGTCAATTTTTAACAATTCCCCGCGGCTTAGTATAAGAGCACTCATGTTGGCATCGAAATTTTGCAAAAGGTGACGGAATACTTGGAAAGGGAATATTGAGATACCCAAGGAGAATAGGGAGCCGAAACCAATGGCCTTTACAGCCTCTTTCTGAACATCTGATAGTTCCCGGACTAGTTTGTAAAAGCCTTTTGGGAGGTTGGAATGTTTAAAATAATTGATTTATGTCATATTTGATTAGTTGAAGAATCATGAAGTGGAGAAAACTTCCTCTTCTTAGGTACCTTCACACTAAAAAAATATAATTTTGACAATATAGTATTAAAAACATGACAACGTAGTTAATAAAATATGATAACGCATTTATTAAAACATAACAATGAAGTTCAAACAATATGACATCGCAATATCTCGTTTGTTACCTTTCAACCTTGTTAGACTTCCTCTTCTTAAATATCTTCACACTAAAAAAAAGAGAGTATAATTATAATAATGTAGTATTACAAACATAACAACGCAATTAATAAAACATGATAACGAAGTTCAAATAACATGACAACGTAGTTAATAAAACATGATAATGCAGTTCAAATAATATGACAACACATTATCTCGTTTGTTACATTTTAACCTTGTCCGACCACCTCTCCACTATCTTCTTCTATATACCCTAACATTACAAAAAAAAAGATTCTAGTATTCCAGTTTAATAGAAAATCATGACATTTCAGTATTCTAGTTTAATATAAAATCATAATATTAAGAGGAATCATAATATTTGTTACCTTTCAACTTTAGACATTGTCTTCTTCTTTATTGTATTCTTCAATTTGTTCTTCTTTGTATTTGCATTCTCTTCGTTCTTCTTAGTATCATAGATGACCATTTGCTTATCTAAATTCTAAAATCACAGTGTTGCAATTTAGACTACATCACTCAATATCGCACTAAAGTAAAGAATGATAAGTTTACCATTTAAAGTGCATGAAACGGAGAACAGAAATCTAATAGAGAAAAGAGAACGAAGAACGGAAGAAAGAGGAACAATGGATGTGTGGGCTGTAAAGAGTTGATCGTGTGGGCTGTTTGAAGCTGAAGGAAGACGAATAATGAATGTGTGGGATAATAGGGTTTGATCACGCGGGCTGAAGCGGAAGGTTAGGGTTCGAAAGAGAAGTCGAAGAAGTGCGCGAAATTTAATTTATTTTGTACCACGTAGGAAGTCGATAAGACAGTCGTTGCCCCTAGGAGTTCCCTTATCATTTATCTAATAATAATAATAATAATATTTATTATTGACATATATCAGATAAATAGAGTCGTTACCTAGTTAATTTTTTCATTTGAAATTTTTTAGTTTTTAGAATCGGTAGTCAAACCCTCACTTCCCTGAAATTTGATAATTAAATTAGTGATGAAAATAATTTATTTATTTATTTATAAATTTCACATAAATAATAAGTTAACGACATTTAAACCCTTAAAACAAACATCGTTTGGTATAACTTTATCAATAAAGAGCCTCAATTTGTGAGGTTTGAAATAAGATGCGTGAAATCTCAATTGGCTCAAACATTGACCTCTAATATAGTCTTATATCACCGTACATTCTCCTTCAACACCCCCACATGCACATATAACTCATTCATTTTTCAAATTCACAACCACATCTAGTTTTATACCACCCTACATTCTCCTTCAAGTACCCACATGCACATATAACTCATTCATTTCTCAAATTCACAACCACATTTAGTCTTATATCACCCTACCTTCTCCTTCAAGAACTCACATGCACTTATAACTCATTCATTTCTTAAATTCACAACCATGTATACCACCTATTGGGTTAGGTCTTTGCAAGAGATAATTTTGTTCAATTCAAAATACCATTTTCTTAAATTTGCACCCACATATATCACCATACCTTAATCTTCAAAATTTCATTATTAACATACACTCTCAAATAAAACCACAATTCCCTCTAACAATACCATTTTCTTAAATTT
The DNA here is from genome assembly GCF_907164915.1 of Impatiens glandulifera. NCBI lineage: Eukaryota > Viridiplantae > Streptophyta > Magnoliopsida > Ericales > Balsaminaceae > Impatiens > Impatiens glandulifera. The sequence continues at coordinate 48,342,235 of NC_061863.1, read as the reverse complement.
ACACCCACATATATCACCAAACCTTAATCTTTAAATATTCATTATTAACATTCACTCTCAATTAAAACCATCATTCCCTCATTTTTCATTATGGATAAAATATTTTGTAAATCACCAAACATATTTACACATTAATTAAAAATATTAATCTTTCTAGATTTCTTGCTGAAGTAATATATCTTCTTTGTTTAATGGTTTTTCTAACAAACAACACATTCTCTTAAATTCACACGCACATATATCACCATTATTGTCATTTTAGTCTTATACCATCATATTTTCTCTTTCAATTTCTCCATCTCCATATATATATATCACCACCATTGACCATTGTTATTTTAATCTTATACCACCATATCTTATCCTTCAAAAATGCATCTCAATTTAAATTTTTTATCCACATCAAAATAATAAATATTTAATCTAAAATAAATGTTATCTTATAAATAAAGATAAATTGATAAAAAAATAATATTTGTTTAATGATTTTCTAAACAATAACACATTCTCTTAAATTTCACTCACATATACCAACCCATTGACATACACACTTTCTAATTTGTATTAGGCAATATTCAAACATTTAGTCTCAAATATAAAATATGAACATTTTGACCGTTAGATCACTTATGATATTTGATTTCAATTTATAATTTTTTTTATGCATATATATATTTTAGGTCAATTTTGATCATTTATTTTAAATAATTTGTTATATATAGATTATAAAATAATTATTATTTATATATATAATTAGTTGTTAATATAAAATTATATAGATTATAAATTAATTAATACAAATATAATAATAATTATTATGTATATATATAATTGTTTATTAAAAATATAAAATAATAATAACCAATCTAATAAATATTTAAAAAATATATATTAACTAAAATAAAAATTCAAGAGTTATATATGAATGTAAAAGAAGACCAAGAGACAAACCAATCTATTTTTTTATTTAAATATATCTATATTCTCAACTCGTACTCATTTATACTCACACCAATATCCAAATTAATCACAATTCTCGACCCGACATTTAAAGAAATTTAAAAATTAAGCATTATTAGATTCATTATCAACTTAGAGTAAATGAAGCTTGAACTTGTGGGTGGTGCTGACTTGATCAGTTATGAATAAAAGGATTTCAGAAGTTCTATCTCTCCAATAATTTGAGACAAATATATATAGATAAGAAACCATAAACTATAATGTAGGCCTTAATGTATTCTGCATTAATATATACTTAACACATACTAGGCACCCTAAAATATAAATACTATACAATATTGACACATTATTCTTAACACTCCCCTTCAAGTTGGAGCGAAAATATTTATCTTGCCTAACTTTCTTATAATGGGAACAAAATTTTTACTACTAAGACCCTTAATTAAGACATTGGCTAATTGATCGCTAGTCTTTACATAAGGGGTATAGAGGAGACCGCTAGAAATCTTCTAATTGATGAAGTGTCAGTCAATCTCAGTATGTTTAGTTCGATCATGTTGAATTGGATCATGAGCAATAGAGATAGTAGCATTGTTATCACAAAATAGCTTCATAGGACCACTTGGTGTAAAAGTAAGTTCTACAAGAAAAGACCGAATCCACAAGAGCTTACTAACACCAAGAGCCATAGCTTTATACTCCGCCTCGGCACTAGACCTTTCTACCACCATTTGTTTTTTGCTGCACCAAGTTACCAGGTTACCTCCAACAAAGATACAGTAGCCTGAGGTGGAACATCTATCATCCAAGAAGCTAGCCCAATTTGAGTCGGTATATCCTTGAGCATCTAGGTGATTGTGAGGTTTAAACAACAAGCCCTTACCTAGTGTTGCCTTCAAGTATCTTAGAATGCGATGGACTCCATCCATATGAGTCTCACGAGGATCATGCATATATTTACTCACAACACCAACAACATATGCAATGTTAGGCCTAGTATGAGAAAGGTATATAATTAAGTCTCCCAACTAACTATTGATATCTCTCCTTATCCACCTCGGTACCAACACCTCTAGAAAGCTTATGATTAACTTGAAAAGGCGAGTCCGCAGGTTTGCAGGTTTGCATCACAGCATCCCAATATCAGATAAGAGTTCAAGGACATGCTTCTGTTGGGAGAGAAAGATCTCACGAGATGAACTGGCTACCTTAATCCCAATAAAATATCCTAACAAACCCCCCAAGTCTTTGACCTCAAACTTAGTTGTCAATCGTTGTTTTATTGTGTTAATCTCACTTTCATCATCACTCATCACAATGATGTCATCAACATACAAAATCAATACTGTAATCTTGCCTCCTTGTCTCTTAACAAATATTGTATGGTTTGAGTTGGTCTGCTTAAACCCAAACTTTATCATATCATTATAAAATCTCCCAAACCATGCTCTAGGAGATTGTTTTAGCCCATACAAAGTTTTCTTACACGTTCCCTTATGTAATGTGAGATGAGAAGCCATAATGGACATCCATATAAACTCCTTCTCTAAGTTTCCATGCAAAAAAAAGGCATTCTTCACATCAAGTTACTAAAGATTTCATCTTAGATTGGCAACACAAGAAATTAGGATCTGAATGGAGTTCATCTTGACGATGGAGCAAACGTCTCCCGATAGTCAATCACAAGTGTCTATGTGTACCCCTTCGCAACTAGTCTTGTCTTGTACTTTTAAACTGTTCCATGTGGCTTATATTTTATTGTGAACACCCATTTACATCCAACTATTTTCTTTCCAATAGGAAGAAGAGACGCAAGATCTCATGTGTCTCTCTTCTTAAGAGCATTCCTCTCTTCATCCATAGCATTTCTCTACTTTAGTTCAAGTATAGCAACCTGTCAACACTAAGGAATAGGAAGAGATGACAAAGTGAAAATAAATGCACAATAGGAAGGAGATAAAGAATCATAATAAACAAAATTAGAAATAAGATATTGAGTACATTTTCTAGAACCTTTTCTAATAGTTATGGGAAGATCAAGGTCAGAAAGAGAAAGACTACCATTTGTATAGGAGGAAGAAGTAATTGTGGGACTAAGTTTCAGATCAGAAAAATGAGGGAGGAATATACTATCTCCATGTTGTTTGCGTGAGTATGTCAACAAATTTGGTCTATCAAGTCTACCAATTATCAAACCTGATTCTCCACTAGAATGTGCTTCCATCTCTTCCTGTCTTGGAAAAGGATTAGGGTATAAAGAGATGTTTCCCTAATTGACAAAGATGGGAATCGAAGAAGACTCAATGTTTATTTTTTCTTTTTTTGAACTCTCTTCTGAAGGAATAAACATGAGTTGGAGGTGTAATAAGGAGTCGACTCCCAAAAGTGACATAATGACTAACAAACACCCGTTTAGTGGGAGGATGATAATATTTTTGTACCCTTTTAAAATTTTTAAGTCATCCAATGTTTGTCTTTGGAACAAACTAAAAAGAGATACAAGTACAGTGAGTAATCGTCAATAAAAGTGATAAACTATTTAGGACGGCTTGTTTCAATATATATGGACAACAAAAATATGTATGTATGATTTTTAATAAATGTGTACTTTTTTTGCACAATTATTAGACTTGTTCATTTATTTATCCTTAATGCAATCAATACAAGTATCAAATTGATAAAATCCAAGGTACTAAGTAACTTTTTATTTACTAATTTAATTATTTTAAAGGAGATATGTCACAATTTTCGGTGCTATAAATAGAATAATCTTTATTCATAACACATTACTTTAACCTAGTATTAACGTGAATAGAATTTCAAATAAAATTAACTTACAACTTAATATATAAAAGGCCAAAAGACAAAATACTATAACCGATAACTTTGAATTCATTAGATAAATTGAAGATAGAATTCACAAGGTTAAAGGAAAATTTCAAAGGTACAAGTCTTGAAACCAAAACCAAGTTCATAGAGAAACTATAAACATTATGTCTATTCCAAATGCAAAATAAAATTATTATTTAAAATCAATTTGCATGTGCTGTTATATTATATTTCACACGTGAACTCATCTCATTATCCGACTAGAAGATTATTCACTTTTTATCGGCTACCTTAGGTTTTACATACACTATAAGGTATTCGAAATATGGATGATACAACCGGAATAAATACAGAATGGGTTATGATTAACCAGATTAGATTCATAACAAAAAAGTGAAAGTTTGTTATTTTTAAGTGTGAAACCATGTTTTAAACTTTAGGTAATCTTTTTTTTTATGTGTTTTCTCTTTTGACAGAAGAAATACAGAGACTATTTCTTTATATCTGGTCGAGAATGAATTTTACCAATTTTAACATATTTGGTTTTATTTTTTAAATTTTTTATTGAGTAGTCAAATTTGACTGTTCACATCTCTCTATAGTCAACCTCCCTATTTTATTTATTTAACTCAAATGGTAAATCAATTAATTAATATTTTAAGAAACTATATGATTGATCAAATAGGTCATTATTTAGTGAAATATAAATATTTTGAATTCTCAATTATCAAACTTTCAAATTGAACTACATATGATATTATCATGTACACTTTTATTCAAATAAACTTATATGATGAAAATTTCATAATTGAATTATTTGATATTGTCTTATATATGAAAACATAAACTCTAATAATAGTCTTTAAAAGTTTTCATGTAATTATCATTTTTCGATAAAACCATGAATACTATCAAATATTTTAGTTTTTATCAACATAACAAAGAGATAATTAAATTTCTTTCACTATTCATAGAAGGTAATATCATCTTGAGTGATAGTTTCTATAACTCAAAAGGTTTTTCATTTCTTAACTGTAAAATATTCTTACTTTCTATATTTTGTAGTTAGTATCTTTTAGTTCCAGAAATTTCATACATAATATTAGATATATCCATAAATTAAATAATTTCAAAATAAGAATTCTCATTATATGATTTGAGACTTCAAAACATATTATCATGTTTACCAATGTAAATCATACTTTAATACTTTTCCTCCTAATTATCATTATAGTATGCTTAACGACTTGAAAGAAACATTAAACAATACATAATTTACAAATTTGATTTTGAAAATGAATATCTCCTTTATACAGATATGATTATAGATAGTAAATATCTCTTAATTAAGTTTATTTTTAAAATTTTAATTAAATTGCAAGTAGGGTACAAATATATCACGAGCTTCTTAGGTGAATTATTATGATTACTTTTAAAAATATATATTATCCTTTAAATATTATTATTTTAATTTCAAATGAAAATTTTCAATTAAATAAATAAAATACATTTAATTTATTTACAAAATTAATAAGGATATTTTTATAATTATATTCAAATAATCAAAATAATTATCCACTTTTACATAAACATGTATTTTCTTTTTCCAATAATCCAAGATCAAACAAGCTCTAAATAAGAATTATAAATGTCACACATTCTATGTAGATGATAGAGTTTTGGATTATAGAATGACTTATTCCAAATTGTGTGTGATGCAATTAGATGGGGATGTCTTTCTCCCTCCCATAAATGAAGGGTCAATTGTTTTAATGCAATGTTATATATCTTTAAAAATATTAACAGGAAAAAAATATTACTTTATCAAATTTATTATTTTATTGATATAATTTAATAATTTATTCATAAAGTACTGTACCAAATTTTATACAGTATTTATGTACATGTATTATGTTTAAAAACAAAAATTACTTTTGTAAAAAATAATTGCAGCATATACCATTACATTTATAATGGGTTGTTTACATCGTATAGAAACTCAATCATCTAAACTTATTATAATTCTAAAATATAAGTTCATGAACATACAACATAAAATAAAATAATAATACTTTATAATTAATTATATTTAGTAAACGATAGAATGGTACACTACAAAAACATACATTATCAACTTTTTAGTCGGTAATGAACATTGATGAAGGGACTGTCCTGAACGGACTATAGCAATGTCATCACAAGTGTGTTATTAAAAGAACAAGTGTGTCATTAAAGGAAGTATTTCAAGCCATCAACACTTTGAACAATTACTTGTTAAAAATACGAACAAAATATACCTGGATAAAAGATGAGGCTAATTTTGTCTTTGGTGGAGAGAAGTAACAAGCTACTGCATATTCATATTTTTTTAAAATGAATTTTGTAACTCATAAACAATATATATATATATGACTTTCTAATTTTTTTTATCTTATATTTTAGCGATAATATTACTTTACAACAACATTGGACCAAATTGGGACCGACGAAATTTACTACTTAAGCAAGGTTATTACTTTACCGGATATTACTTTGAAGAGGTTTAACTATATAGTTAATTTGATTTTTAAAACACATATAACAAATTAAGACATGAACTAATAATTATTAGCAAGTTAAACTCAACCCGTATTACCTAACTCAAATTAAATTTATTCAACCCATAATGCAACCCATATTATTTACTACTATGGGATATGGATTGGGTAACCAAAATGAATTTTTTATTTTCTTGTTTTTTTTTTGTCATTTTAACACGTTTTTGACTCATATAACATATTTTAACCCGGTTAACAAATATTTGACTCTTTATACCCCGTTTAACAAATATTTGACTAATTTAACACAATTTTCACTTGTCTAACACATTTTTACTCCTTTAATATATTTTTAAACACGTTTAACAAAAAATTGACTGATTTTGTCTTGTTTAACATTTTTTGAACCGTTTAACCCGTTTTTGACTCGTTAAACATAATTTTAGCTTTTTTTTACATGTCATCTAAAGAATTTTGACCTCTTATGTATAATAAACATATTTATATTATACCCTTGTTTTTGTTTTCAGATATATGATATTATTAAAAAACAAAATGTTTGACTCCATATCCATTTATTTAACCGGGTCAAACCAACAACAACAACACAATGTACCGTGACAACATCTCAACACATGGTTGATAGTGTGGGACAGGTACATACATTATTCATACATTTAGACATTTTATTTATTCAAAAGTAAATAAAGGACCAACAGTGCTGGGGAGATTACATGGTTTCCACCAAGTTTAAGATATTACCAAAAGACCTCTGGTTGCCGCAGTCCAAGTTATCTCCCGGGTTAACTCCAAGTATACTGCAGTACCTCTTATAGAACCCAATCCGATCCTGCACCCTCGAATCTGACCCGTGCCCACATTCCACCCCTCCGTTTATAATGTTGGTAATGATACCGTATCCAGGCACACGCCCAGCCGCTTGGTCCGCCCCGCTCGGGGACCATCTCCGGGTAATGACGTCATGGCAAGACGGTTTTGGGGATTGAGGAGTCATCCAGAACCATAATGCAGTCTTGAATGAGATTGTAGGGTCAGTTGCAACCAGGTCTGGGTTATTCAACAAGTCCACACCTATTGCTCTTCCAGCCGGTCCATAGTTAAAGTTGCTGAAATTAATAATAAATTAAACACATAAAAAAAAAGCTATTTTATTTTATTATTTCATGGATCAGCTTTACTTACTAGGAGATTTGGATAGGACCGCGACCGAAATATTTCCTGCCTGGTGCACAAGGCCACTGTGCGCTTGGTGAACAGTAGTCGGGAGGATTGCCCTGTTCCCTCAAGAAGCAGTATCCCCAAGCATATGGGCCATCCGGCGCTGACGCCCACCCACCTATCAATTAATACGGGCTTATTTATAACATTATTTTCTTGTAGTAATAAAATGTATGTCTCATGATTCATCCTTAATTATTAGTACCTGTGGTTTCGTGGGAAGTTTGAGCCAAGAAAGCGGCGATCTCCTTCTTCCTAGTGTTTGTGTCGCCAGTTGTGGCGAACCCGTTAAAGGATCGGGCGGCGCCAACGAAAGCGTTGTAGGTGTAGAATCCCTTGCCAGGACAGGAACCTTCGTTGCGGTGTTTTAGTATGTTGTTGAACATGGATTCAGTTATTAGGGTTGCTATATCACCGACAGGGCCAGGGCCTGGAGTAGGGGTGCCACCGCACTGGCTCTGGCAATTTGGACCACCAGCTTCACGTCCGCATTGCTCAGCCAAACAGCATGTGGCTGCTGCTGCTGCTGCTGCTATGGCTAGGAGAGAAAGGAGCAAGAAGGGCAAAGGTTTAGAATTTTTCATGATTTGTGTCTGTTAATGGATTTAGATGGATGTTGTTTCTGCTGTGATATTGTATAATGCATGGGGTTTTATAGCAGTTAAGAGATGGGAAAATACCATTTTTTAAAATAATTTAATCACCGATCAATTTGTATGAAACATAAAATAGGAATTGATAGTTTGAAATGTATACATTAGATTGTCCTTTTGTTAATTAATTAAACTAAATGCGTTAGTTAAGACATAAAATCTTACATTGGAAAAGTCAGGCTTGGGCAGTTGAAGTTATTTAGTCTTGCTATATTTATCAATCTATACTATATATCCTTTCTAAATGTATTTATCAATTAAAATTAAAATTTAAATTTAAAAAACATTATGTGGTACTTTTAGTGATGGTATTGGTCTTATGTGAATCATATGTAACGTCGTTATTACGAATTTACGGCACTACATGAGATTCAGAAAAGATTATGGAATTGGTTTATAAGGAGTTATCTTCCTTCTTAAATATTTTCGTGCACGTTAAATTTTTGCTATTCATGTTTTGCTATCTTTGTTTATACGATTTTTATCTTATAATATTTCATTAACCACCTCACCAAGGTAGCCCGGTTGTAAAAGTCGATTTGAAAAATCAAAAAGGTCACGGGTTCGATTTCATCTGATAAGTGAGGGGTTATGGTTGTGGGGTGTCATTCTAGTTCTCCTTTTAGAAATTTGACGAAATTACCCTAATAATGACCATTTTTTGAGAAATGACCAAGGCCTGATAAAATTTATAAAAATGACCTTTTCAACATGTTTAAAGACGAAAATATTCCTTCGCGAAGTTCGCGTCACGCGAGGTCATTTGAGCAAACATTACCGCGTTACACGAAGTCATTTTTGCAAACATTATCATACCATCTCTTTACGTCACGAACATCTCTTTGTGACGCAAAAGGGTATTTTCATCCGAAAGGGTCATTTTTGAAAACTTTATCAGGCCTGGTCATTTCCCAAAATAATATCATTATTAGGGTCATTTCGTCAAATTTCTCTCCTTTAATTCCCAAAAAAAATATTTCATTAACCTTTTAAAATTAAATTTTACAAAATTTATATATATATATAATGATGCTTAATTTTTAAAGTGTCCAGATTGGCGGGTCGAGAGCTGTGGTTAATTTGGATATATATGTGAGAGTAAATGAATATTTGGGTCGGATTATGGGTTGACCCGCCCATAAACTTAAAACGGTTAAAAATAAAATAATAAAAAAATTATAAGTATGGTTCGAACTTGCAACCTAACAAAACAAGTACAACTTTTTAATCAACTAGGCTAATAACACTTTACATTTTAAATTCAGCACCAAATTTGATTAACGCGTAACATTTTAACAATATAAGTTCAACATTTTAACTAACTAATCTATATATATAATGATGCTTAATTTTTAAAGTGTTCAGATTGCCGGGTCGAGAGTTGTGCTTAATTTGGATATATATGTGATAATAAATGAATATTTGGGTCGGATTGTGGGTTGAACCGCCCATAAACTTAAAACGGTTAAAAATAAAATAATAAAAAAACTATAATTATGGTTCGAACTTGCAACCTAACAAAACAAGTACAATTCTTTAACCAACTAGGCTAATAACACTTTACATTTTAAATTGTTCAGATTATCGGATCGAGAGTTGTGCTTAATTTGGATATATATGTGAGAATAAATGAATATTTGGGTCAGATTGTGGGTTGATCCGCCCATAAATTTAAAACGGTTAAAAATAAATTTAAAAATGCTATTACATTTTTACCGTAATATTTTGTTTACGGTTTTTTATATATTACTCGTGCATTCGTGCAAATGCACGGAATATATGCTAGTTATAATAATTAAACTAATTAAAACTTTAAATAATTTTTTTATATATTGAGTAATATTTATTTCAAAAACTCTCAATTTATTATTAAACGCGTTAACTTATTAATATTTATAAATAAATACATAAAATATTCACATCACTAATTTATAATTTTGTTGATATTTGAAAGAAACGGTTACAACCGAAATTCTCTATTGTAAAGGGAAGATGGAAGATGATTTAATTGGTTTTTGCAGAAAGTGATTATGCATAGGGATAATAATTATAAATTATTTTGTGATTTTTAATCTAAATTGGCTTGTTATGGTCAAATTTTCCCGGTTTGATCGGTAGTTGATCATGAATATTGGAGCGAAAATGATATTTGTGTCTTCTACTCCAATCTCACATAGATTCTGTCATAAATACTATAAACATAATTAAATATATAACATCGCCATTTTATTTATTTATTTATTATATCTTATAAGAATTTAAGTTTATTTCTTTATAATATAAATATTTAATATATTACAATATTTATAATATTAAAAAAATTATTTATATAATTTTATTAAAAAAAAATTATTTAATTTAAAAAATATGATATAACGATGCCCCATAAGGATTTCCTGAAACCGAACTGGACAGAAATGATAGTAAAAATAAATTCCCGAAATAGAATAGGACAGAGATGTAATGACAAAATCTATCTTTGAAGATGGTTTCACCGATTACACTAAACCAAATATTAAATAAGAGTTATTTATTTTAGGTTAATAAATCAATGATGACTTTAGTCATCTAGGTAATGTTAATTTTTATTTTTATTAACCGGGTAGTTGTTGAATTTTATGTTAATAAATCAATAATGACTTGGTGTAATGTTAATTTTTTTTAATTAGCTTGTTGTCCCTACCTTAGTTGCTTAATTTCTAGATTAGTTGTTTAAATTCTAGCTATATTAGTTGCATGATTTTAGGCTAGTTCATTCATTTTATGTTATATATGTTATATGGCATATTTAAAGCCCTAATGAAATACTTTTTGCTTTTAAGTAATTTTTAATTTACAATAAAATTATTCAAATTAGCAAAATTCTTATGCGAATGCATACAATACAAATATAAACAAAATAAATTTAAACAAAAAATTATAATAATATGTATTTAATGTTTAAAATTCTTAAAAAATCATTAATAATATATTAAAATAAAAAATAAAACACTCTAATTTCACATTTTATTCATTTCGATAAAACAACTCATTTTTTCACATATCTCATCATATATTTTTTTTCAATAAACCTCTCATCTCGCGATCTTACACTTTCACTTTGGTCTATCAAATATCTGATTCATATTTTTTAATATTTAGCATCGTGACTCACACTTTAGTCGATCAAATATTTGATTTATATTTTTTAATCATTTTCAATTGTTACCACCAGCTTATTATCTCTCGATAAACAACATCATAATCACAATTGATTAAAAGATTGTACTTATTTTGTTAGATTAAAAGTTCGAAACATACATAATTGTTTTAAATTTATGGGTGAGTCAACCCACAATCCGACCCAAATATCCATTTACTCTCACATATATATCCAAATTAAACACAGTTCTCGACCCGGCAGTCCGACATTTTGAAAATTAAGCATCATTATATTATATTATATTATATATATATATATATATATATATATATATATATATATATATATTTATTCATTTATTGTGAATTTGATTGGTTTAAATGAAAAATAAGAGGTTTAATTTTTAATATTTTTTTTTTTTTTTTTTTTTTTTTTTTTTTTTTTTTTTTATCAAGTGTGACTCTTGGTTGGCACACCAATCAAGACAAAGCTCATTATTTTTAGTGTTTGTAATCAAATAGAAGAAAAATAATTTGTTTACTTCATGTCTTCGAGTCATTGAAACTGTAATAACTTGTTCTTATTCATCTCACCTCTTTGTGTTGTATGGTTTTGAGATTTAACTATGATGGGTTTGCATCCAACGCCACAAGAAAGGGATGTGAACTAGATGCTATATCTTATATTATGGTGAGATTAGGTCCAACAAAATATTGGGATATATTATGCAATTTTACCTCCACGGCTTATAGAAGGAGAAATGATATCATGAAAAGACGTAATGTATTTTGGTAGAAATGTTGTATTCATGTATAATTTGTACTGTACTGTATTGGATTTTGGTATGTACACCTATGAACAGATTATAACTACATCAATGTGTCAAAATTGAATGGAGGGATGAGATATCCTCTCCTAGTAGCTAAGCATGTTGAGTAGCAAAACTCTAGTCTTGATCAAGTGTTTGAACAAGCAGTCTAGTCCTTCTTCAATATCTTGAATTTTGAGTTCCATCTCTTCCAACTGTCTCTGGATGCTCTCAATATCCATCACTCCCAAAGCTTCATTTATTTGGTCAAATTCATTTTTGTTTGTGCCCACCTTGTTGATTAGCTTCGAGATTAAACTTGATCGTGCCTTTGTCCCCATAATGTAAGTCAATGATGATTCAAGAACTGAAATTGTGGCAGATTGGACACCGTTGAATAAATCAATAGCTTCTAATTGATCGTTTCCTTCCGAGATCTTGACATTCTTGAGATCCTTTAAAGCCATTTGAATTGCCTTTTTGTCCTTCTTTCTGGAGGCCAAATACTTTCCAGAGGCATCAGTTGCATCTTTCCTTCTTCGGAGAGATGAAAGAAACTCTTGCACATCGAACTTGGCCTGGGAGAAAATTCCCTTAGTGGCTGTGCAGGCATCCAAGACCTTGATATATTTATCCAGCACATCATCTGCTTGGACAGTTGTTAATGAATGTTGAATGTGAGGCATATCTAACAAGTCATCAACCGATAAATGCAGATCTTGAAGGCCGCTCAGCCTATCTCCTAGAGAAGACAATGAAGTAGAGGCTGCTCCAGTTTCCTTAAGTCTGTTAATCTGTTCATCCAATTGAGGAAGGAGTGGGTAGGTTCTTGATGGAAAGCTGATTGAGCGAGCATGCTGCCGAGTTCTCATTCTGAAAGGAGAAGATGGTGCCATTTTAATGAACTGATATTGATTAGTTCAACTTCTAAGTTTGTCTTGAAAAGTTGCTTGTTAGTTTTGTATCTCTTCTTCTGGCATATGCTCCATATTTATAGTCTCCTTTTCCATATTCTGGTGATAACGTGATCTTGATCTTGATCTGAATGAGATAGCATTTGCTGGATTTGTTTTCAATGATGGCTCAGTGTTTCCTTCCCACCAGTCAGGTTATTGAGAAGTCAGATGAACTTAAACTTAACAATAGGTTTGTCGTGATCATGTGCTAATAATTCACATGAAACAATGTATGCAACTACTATTCTCTTTTGTTGTCTCCCCCATGGGATAGATGACAACTCACATTTCTATTTAAGATTGTCATTTATGCTCATTTATCTGCATATGACCGGCTCTGCAAATCTATTATAATATAGGTCATTTATTCAAAACTACCACAATATTTTATTTTCATAATCATGTGCAGCAACCTGAATACAATTGGAATCGTTTTATCATATGCTTAGACATCATCTGCACACTCACCAAGAACAAGCATGTGGTTATGGCATTGAAAAATCTGTTTGGTTACATTGAATTATAAAATATGTTACTGATCCTAGATTCATGCATGCACAGCTATCATAGGAACTAATTATTAACGAAGGGTCTCTTCATTGTTGTTATGTTCAAATACTAATAATGTTGTTGCACGAGCATCATGAATAATTCAAGGTATTTAATTATTTCACTCTATCAGAGTTGTCTCCCCCACAAGGAATATATTATGTTTCCCTCTTGCTGTCTGTCTGGCTCTGGTCTACATTAATTGTTATCATGCAAATCTGTATGCATCCTGTATGGTCTATTTTGATAATTGTGAAGCAACATGTTTTCCATCTCTGGCAGGGAAAAGAAATATATAGTTAATAGATCTAAGTTTTTAAATATTTTCTTCTTTTTATTCAAGTAACAACAGATCTGGTGTTTATCTCTTTTGCAGTGGATAGATAGCTATTTGCGTTCCGGTGATGGAACAGTTATAGACCTTGTGAAAATGGGTCACACGCTCTTGAAAAAGTGAGGCAAACCGACGGTAATTGTGTTGATCTGTTCTTATCTTCTTATTACAAATTATCAGGAACTTCTTCTTTTGGATTGGAGGCCTCTCCTCCAAGTGACTTATCAAGCATCATTCAGGTAGAGCCTTTGGTATTTGGAATTTGAAATGTTGTATTAGATTCCTCCCCAGACAAAGAACCTGGAACAATTGGCTTCTCTTGTCCCTTCATCAAAGTTGAATTTATGAATGTCTTTGATCACTTTCAGAATAAAACTTGGAATTCAACTTCTGTCATGTTCAAGTCTCCTTGGCTAATGATTTGAAACAATTCAGGGTATAAGATTATTGGCAAGTGTAGTCTTATAGGATTATCAGTTCACCTTTGTGAAAGAGCGTCAGATTGTTGATGCAGTTCTCATTGCTAATGAATGTGTGGACGTCGTAAAGAAAACAGGGATTTTATATTCTTCGTTGTGGCTGTGCATGGTTTATTCAAGAGCTCTGAGTAAAGGGATCATTTGTCCCTATTTACTATGGATATGGAGGTGGTGTTGAGCTTGTTTATTCCAAAGCTGGAAGTACAATTAGGATGAACGTGATCCTTTTTTAGGCCAACAAGGAAGGAAAGTTTTCAAGAGTAGTCTAAGATATTTCTCATAAAAAACCTTATATAACTAGCATAGATTGGCTAAGAATTTGGGCTTTAAAGTGGGGACTCTACCAAGAAGATATCTTAGCCTCTCCATGATTTGGAGTTCTTGAAAAGATGAAGACTAGCAATACCTTGTGGAAACTGCAATGTGAGGATGGTCTTTATCAACAATTCTTTATTTGTCTTCTACCTATATAGTATTGGGTCTTCCAAACTTACTCAACCTTACTAAATGAAAGTATGTGAAGATGGATATAAGAGAATGGTTGGCTTGGGATTAAACGATGCAGTTGTTTTCACATTATTAGTCCGGTATTGGAAGGGGAAATTTACATGACACAAATACAGAAACAACGTTCAAATGTCGATAATAGACATTTTTTTTAACTCGACTAGGAAAGGTTATTCCTCCCAAACAGTCAAAGAGCCTGGAGTCTTTCAGATCACATACCTATCTTTCAGATTGTTGGAGAAATCGAATAATAGCACCTGTTTAGCAATTCAGAAATAAACAAGCTACAACAAGGCCTAACAATTCTTTTTCCCTTTTGTGTAATCAAATAGACAGCCAAAACAATTGAGCATCAAACAATCAAAAAACAGAGAGCAGGACACCAAGATTTTACGTGGAAAACCCAAATTAGGTAAAAACCACGGGACACTTCGGCCACTTAAATCATCCACTATATCAAATGGGTATACAATGTAGTTCAATACAAGCCTAGAGGTAATCTAACAAAAGTTATCAATTGACCTCATCCTAACTTGTCATTCACATACATTATCATCATCACTAAAGATGGCTAACCAAATGGAGAAGAGATAAAGGAAATCAGAACAGAAGAAGAACCTGCTGCTTCAATGGAGGAATTGCTGCTTCAATGGAGGAAGAACTGCTGGAAGAGAGAGAGAAAAAAACCAATCTAAAACTGCTGTGTTTTTTTTTTCCTTAATTAAATATGCCCTAATGGGCTTTATTAATTTGTTAGGCTCAACTGCCAAATGAGCTGACCCAACAAATATCCCCCGTCAGCGCAACTTCGCGGGTTCCAATAAACCCGCTCTCTCCCGACAATCTTCAAACTTGTACTTAGGCAAGGATTTCGTAAACATATCGGCACCATTCTCATTTGTATTAATCTTCTCCAAGTTCAGCTCTTTTGCCTCAAGCACATCACGTATCCAATGATATCTCACGTCGATGTGTTTGGATCTCGAATGAAAAGCTGAATTCTTTGAGAGATGAATGGCACTTTGACTGTCGCAAAACAAAGTAAACTTCTCTTGCTTTTGGCCCAACTCTTGTAGGAACTTCTTCATCCATAACACCTCTTTACATGCCTCAGTAGCTGCAATATACTTAGCTTCTGTAGTAGACAAAGCAACACACTTTTGTAACCTTGATTGCCACGAAACAGCACCGCCTGCAAAGGTAACCAAAAAACCTGATACATATTTTCTTGAATCAACATCACCCGCCATATCAGAATCTGTAAAGCCTTCCAAAATAGGAGTATCACTTCCGAAACATAAACGTGCTTTCGAAGAGCCTCGAAGATATCTGAGAATCCACTTAACAGCCAACCAATGTTCTTCTCCAGGGTTGGAGAGGTACCGACTAACAACACCAACTGCGTGTGCTATGTCCGGTCTTGTACATACCATGGCATACATAAGACTACCAACTGCAGAGGCATAAGGTACATTCTTCATTTCATCTTTCTCTTTCTCACTTGTAGGACATTGTTTAGAACTCAACTTGAAATGACCTGCAAGTGGAACTGAAACCGGTTTTGCATTTTTCATTGCAAACCTCTCAAGTACCTTCTCAATGTACTTCTCCTGTGATAGCCAAAGTGTTCTGTTCTTTCTGTCTCTTGTGATTTCCATGCCTAGGATCTGCTTCACTGAACCCAAATCCTTCATCGCAAAAGACTTGTTCAACTCCCTTTTGAGCTTCTCAATTTTCGCAATATCTTGCCCAACAATCAGCATATCATCAACATAGAGCAGAAAAATAACATAATCATCAACACCGTATCTTTTGATGAAAACACAATGATCAGAAGTAGTCTTACTGTATCCATTTGCTTCCATGAAGGAGTCAAATTTCCTGTACCATTGTCTAGGCGCTTACTTGAGCCCATACAAGCTTTTCCTCAACCTGCAGACAAGATCTTCTTTACCTTTAACTTTGAAACCCTCAGGTTGTTCCATATAGATCTCTTCCTCCAAGTCACCATGGAGAAATGCAGTCTTCACATCCAGTTGTTCAATTTCCAAATCTTGACTAGCAGCCAATGCCAACACAACTCTGATGGATGACCTCTTCACAACTGGTGAGAAGATCTCTTCAAAATCAATCCCCTTTTCTGTCCAAAGCCCTTCACAACCAGTCTTGCTTTGTATCGAGGTTGTGAGCTATTCTCTTGGTGCTTCAACTTGAATACCCACTTGTTCTTCAAAGTCTTCTTTCCTTTTGGAAGTTTCACCAAGTCATAAGTTTCATTCTCTTGCAAGGAATTTATCTCTTCTTGCATTGCCACCGACCACTTGTTCTTGTTTTAATGAGACAATACTTCTTGATAGGTTTCTGGTTCTCCCCCATCAGTCAACATCACATACTCATTGGGAGGATACCTACTAGAAGGTTGTCTCTGCCTACTAGATCTTCTAATATGTTGATCATTAGGTGGCTCTAGAGAACTATCATCATCTTGTTCAGCTTTCTCTGTTGGCTCAGCATCAACTAAATGAGTCTCATCAACCTCAACTTGGGCATTTTCCACATCATTGGGCTGTGATTGTGGTGTACGAATCCTACCATTGTCAATCAATTCATTCTCTGTAGACTTCGGCTTTCTTTTTTCTCAAAGTCTTCAATGGTTTGATCTTCAAAGAATACCACATCTCTGCTTCTAATGAGTTTCTTGTTAACCGGATCCCAACATCGGTACCCAAATTCTCCGTGGCCATACCCAATAAAGATACACTGTCTCGTCTTGCTATCAAGCTTAGCTCTCTCATCTCGAGGAACATGAACAAACACTTTATAACCAAAAACTCTCAAGTGATCATAAGAGACGTCTTTACCTCTCCAAACTCTTTCTGGAACGTCGCCATCTAAAGGAGTTGAGGGTGAAAGGTTTATCAGATCAACCGCTGTCTTCATTGCTTCTCCCCAAAAGGATTTTGGCAACTTAGCATGAGACAACATACACAAAATTCTCTCATTGATAGACCTGTTCATCCTCTCTGCAACTCCATTCTGTTGAGGTGTTTTGGCACAGTCTTCATAAGCTTGATCCCATGACTTTTACAGTATTCCACAAATGGTCCTCTGTATTCGCCACCATTGTCCGAACGAACACATTTCAACTTCTTCCCAGTTTCTCTCTCCACTTCAGCATGAAACAACTTGAAGTAATCCAATGCTTGATCCTTAGTCTTCAAGCAATATGCCCACACCTTCCTTGAGCAATCATCGATAAAAGTGATGTAATAATGAGCACCACCTAAAGTCAAGGAATCCATAAAACATATGTCTGTGTGAACCATATCTAGGATATTGGGCTTCCTAGATGGAGAGAAACTTTTGAAGGAAACTCTATATTGCTTACCAACTAAGCAATCTGTGCATGTCTTCAAATCTGTGGACTTTAAGCCCTGGAGATCGATTGTCTTGGAGAGAATTTGCATGCCATTCTGACTTAAGTGACCAAATCTCTTATGCCAAAGTTGTGCTGAACAATCATTAACTGCATTTGCTTCTCCCCCGTAAGACTTAGTCTCTGTCACATAAAGAGAACCGACCTTCTTTCCTTTAGCTATCACCAAAGATCCCTTAGTGAGTTTCCATTTTCCTTCACCAAAGTAACTATGATAGCCCTCATCATCAAGAATACCAGTAGAGATCAAATTCATCCGAATATCAGGAACATGTCGAACATTCTTCAAAAGTAGCTTGCACGAAGTGTTAGTATCCAAACAGACATCTCCTTTTCCAACAATCTTACACGTAACATGGTTTCCCAACGTCACTGAACCAAACTGTCCACTAGTGTAAGAAGCAAATATATCACAACGATTGGTGACATGATAAGAAGCACCTGAGTCTACCACCCATTGTGTATCTTGAGAAACAAGGTTGATACTATCATTGTCGTAAACAATATCGATGTCGTTACCACCCACATCTGCAACCTTACTACTTCCATCTTGCTTATTCTCCTTTTGTTCCCGCTTCAAAGATCTACACTGATACTTCTTGTGTCCTGGCTTGCCACAATGATAACATGTAATCTCTTTTCTCGAGCTGGATGTTCCCCGTGACCTGTCTGAACTGCCACTACGATTCTTTGGAGTTTTACTTTTACTTCTACCCCTTTTCTCAGTCACGAACACCTGACTTGGAGTCGAGAAGCCCTGTTCTTTTCTTCTAGCCTCTTCATTCAGCACGCTCTCTTTCATCATTTTCAAAGTGAGCTTACCTTGTGGAACAGAATTGGTAATTGAAACCACAAGTGTTTCCCAACTATCAGGCAGAGAATTAATCAAACACATAGCATGAAGCTCATCATCAAATTTCATTCCTATCGCAGCCAACTCATTTAGAATCCCCTGAAAAGCATGTAGATGCTCAGACATAGAAGACCCATCTTGATATTTCAACGAGCAAAGCTTCCTAAATAGAAATGCTCTGTTTTGAGTGTTGTTCTTCTCATACAGTTCACTCAAAATAGTCCACACCTTAAAAGCATTAACTTCAGTAGCCACATGCTGATACACACTGTTGTCAACCCATTGTCTGATTTTACCAACTGCCTTTCTGTTCAACTTCTTCCAATCTGCATCTGTCATAGCCTTTGTTTGCCTTTATCACCCAAAATAGTGTCTTCATAATCATAATTACACAATAAGTCCTCCATCCGTGACTTCCAGATTGTGTAATTGGTAGCTGTGAGTTTGATCATCGTTCCATTACTGCTCAACGATTCTTCCATTTGAATTATACAAGAATCACCACCAAACGAACTCAGCTCTGATACCACTTGTTGGAGAAATCGAATAATAGCACCTGTTTAGCAATTCAGAAATAAACAAGCTACAACAAGGCCTAACAATTCTTTTTCCCTTTTGTGTAATCAAATAGACAGCCAAAACAATTGAGCATCAAACAATCAAAAAACAGAGAGCAGGACACCAAGATTTTACGTGGAAAACCCAAATTAGGTAAAAACCACGGGACACTTCGGCCACTTAAATCATCCACTATATCAAATGGGTATACAATGTAGTTCAATACAAGCCTAGAGGTAATCTAACAAAAGTTATTAATTGACCTCATCCTAACTTGTCATTCACATACATTATCATCATCACTAAAGATGGATAACCAAATGGAGAAGAGATAAAGGAAATCAGAAGAAGAACCTGCTGCTTCAATGGAGGAATTGCTGCTTCAATGGAGGAAGAACTGCTGGAAGAGAGAGAGAAAAAAACCAATCTAAAACTGCTGTGTTTTTTTTTCCCTTAATTAAATATACCCTAATGGGCTTTATTAATTTGTTAGGCCCAACTGTCAAATGAGCTGACCCAACACAGATCACATACATATCTAATCAGCAACTTTATCACTTTTTTTTTAAATAACCACTTGGTTATTTTGTTTTTTCCTTTCTGCATTTATATCTTTGT
The DNA here is from genome assembly GCF_907164915.1 of Impatiens glandulifera. Classification (NCBI taxonomy): domain Eukaryota; kingdom Viridiplantae; phylum Streptophyta; class Magnoliopsida; order Ericales; family Balsaminaceae; genus Impatiens; species Impatiens glandulifera. The sequence goes on along the minus strand of NC_061863.1, from coordinate 48,321,777 downwards.
ATATTTATATCTTTATGCAAATTAACCCTTATTTTGTTAAGAAGAATGATAGGGAGCACGACTTTGGGGAGCGACTCGTACAACGAAAGTGACATCGCTGTTATACAAAAGTGACCTCGCAGTTATACAAAAGACACCTCGTCCCTTTTGTATAACAACGAGGTCTCTTTTGTATAACAGCGAGGTCACTTTCGTATAACAGCGAGGTCACTTTCGTTGTCCGAGTCGCTCCCCCAAAGTCATGCTTCCAATCATTTTTCTTTTTGTTAAACCACATCAACCAATTGTTTGTAACGGAATTAAGTGGGAATCTTCTAAGCATTATGCTCAGATAGATTGCTTACATAATTGGCATGTTGAATGTTAAACATTAGCTCCTTTTTTCTAATCTTCCTTCTATCAAAATCCAGATCACTTCATTTCTCCGGTGAAGCGTCATCTTTTCTTTTCATCTTTGTCTGATTATTGTATCAACCTCCTTTCTAATTCGAAAACACTCTACTAGATAATCTCAATTTTATCTCAGCATTTAAGAACGGGTGGACGTCACATAATTTAGTTTGGGGCATGCCCTCATTTATTTTGGCCCTCAAACAAAGGGATCTTAAAACATTTTTAATCGAATGGAGGCATACTAATTTTGGTTCTGTCAGATCTAACATCAAATTTACTAGCAAGGAAATTGATAATATTGATAAGCCAAGGTGCTTCAGGATTTATAAAAAAATGAGGTTATGAATAACCAAACTCTTATGGAAAGGCTGAAATTTTTCTATAAATGGTAAGAAAGCAACACAAATAAAAAATCTAGATGTATTTGGATCAGGAAGCGACTATAATAATAGTTTTTTCACAACTACGCGAACACTCAATAAAGATTCAATCACATTTAAGTTCTCAGACTCAAATGGGAGATCTGGAAAATCCAAATACTATCAAGAATTCTATCACAGTATTTTACGAAGAACTTCATACGAAACTTATGCGGCAGTGCAATGCAAAAACATAAGCCCCTTTTTTTTAGTAAGTATAGGTTGGGGAAAACTCCAAAACATTGGTTCCAAAAAGCTTACCTTATATTATAGAAAAGTTTTAGAAAGGGGCATCCCCCTAACAACTACAAGCTAGCGCGCAACGGCTTTGAAGCCGTTGTTGATTGCTGGGCTCGAAAATATTTCATCTTTTTAAACCCACACTTGACGGGTCCCTTTCACAAGCATTACAGGGATCAAAGTTCCTTCATTGAGCAAAATTTTCACTTGAAAAGGTTTTCGATCACGTAAATTTGGATTTCCTCTTCTATGTGATTGATAGAATGAGCTTTGGTGCCAAGTAAAAAAGTGGATCAGAACTGATGTGACTGAGCCTCGTTTTTCAGTTATTATCAATGATACCAACTTTTTCAAGGGCTCGAGGGGCCTTTGTGAAGGCGACCCTCTCTCTCTCTATTGTTCACAATTTTCATGGAACTCTTCTCTAGACTTTTCGAATGAACCTCTATGCTCGGTTTTTGGATAATTTCCCAAAATAACCTTGTTTGGCGTTCACTTTCCCAAACTAACCTAATTTGTTCCTTCATTCCTAAACTAACCTAGTTTACTATTCAAAATCAGTTTTATTTATTTTTTTATTTTTTTTACATTTAAAATTTATTATATATAAAGTTTATATTCTGATATATATTTTAAAATTCATTATATATAAAACTAAATTATTTATATTTTAATATATAATTTAAATTATTATTTTTATAAATTAAATTATTTATATTTTGATATATATTTTAAATTATTATTTTTATAAATTTAATTATTTATATTTTGATATATAATTTAAATTTGATTATTTATATTTTAATATATATATATATATATATATTTACATTTTAATTATTATTGATATGAGGAGTGATAGAGGGAGGGAATTTAGTGAGGGAATTTGGTGATGTAATTTAGTGAGGGAAAATGTAAAAGTGAGAGGAAAGAGAAAAAAAAGGGAGAAATTATTTGATTATGCCACGTCATTCCCTCACCAAATTCCCTCATCTAATCATTTCTCTATTTATATATATAATAAATATTCCCTTTAACATTCTAATAAATAATTTATCCTCATCTAATCATTTCTCTATTTATATATATAATAAATATTCCCTTTAACATTCTAATAAATAATTTATAAGTACTAATAAATTTAAAATATTTTAACTATAAAAATATAATAATTATATATTCATAAGAACGTTTTTAAATTTATCAATTATTTATTAAATATAATAACATTTTTAATTAATATTTTAACCCTAAAAATATGGTAATCTTTTTATTATATTTAATAAATAATTGATAAATTTAAAAACGCGAATAATTAATTATTATATTGTTATGGTTAAATTATTTTAAATTTATTAGTATCCAACAATTATTTATTAGAATTATTTAATATTTATTACACTATATAAATAATAATTGAAATATATATATATATATATTAAAATACAAATAATCAAATTTATAAAAAAATAATTATATTTAAATTATATATCAAAATATAAATAATCTAATTTATAAAAATAATAATTTAAAATATATATCAAAATATAAATAATTTAATTTATATAAATAATAATTTAAAATATATATCAAAATATAAACTTTATATATAATAAATTTTAAATGTAAAATAAATAAATAAATAAAATTGATTTTGAATAGTAAACTAGGTTAGTTTGGGAATGAATAAACAAACTAGGTTAGTTTGGGAAAGTAAACTCCAAACAAGATTACTTTGGAAACCGTTCCTCGGTTTTTACTCGGGCATAAATATCAGGACTACAAGAAGGCTTTGCAATATTATTCATCTTCTTTTACTGATGATATTTTTTGGTTTAGAAACCCCCACAAAGGTTAATCTTATTTGCCTCAAAATGATTATCATTCTTTTTTTAGCTTGTTCGGGACTATCAAAAAGACAAATCAGAAATGTTATTTGCCGCAACATTCCTAACATCCAAATGTTGGCGGATACATTGGGCTTCAAAATCGTATCCCTACCATCTAATTACATTAGCATTTCTCTAGGCGCAAAAATTAGAAATATGGATAATTGGAACCCCATTATTGAAAAGATGGAACAAATGCTAGGCATTTTGAAGAGTAAGCTCCTATTAAAAGGCAAAAGACTCTCACTTATCAAGAGTACTCTCTCGGTTATCCCAACCTATGTGATGCCTTTTCTTCACATCCCGGCAAGCCACAACAAAAAGAATGGAGACAATTATGAGTAATTTCCATTGGAGTAATTCTAGCTCTTCAAACGTCTCTCACTTGGTTAACTAGAATAATACTAAGTTGTGTAAGCATAATGGCGGACTCAGAATCAAAGATCTTAGATCTTTTAACTACTCACTCATTTGTAAGTGGTGGTGGAAATACCATAACAATGATAACAATGTATGGCTAAAGCAATTTCATCCAAATATGGTATTAAGGACTTCAAATTGATCCTTTTAACCAACATAGTAAACCGTAGTTGTAGCATTTGGGATCACATCGCAAAACTATGGGATCCCTCCTTCACTTCTCTATCAGAAATGCCAAAAAGAGTCTCTTCTAGACTAACCCTGTTGGGTATTGGTTGGTCCAATATTGTGGTTCAATCTCTAGTAACCCACTTACTGGACTTGATCTAATAATATAAATAAATATTACTCTCTTGGTGAGAGGTAGAGAAAAAAGAGGTCAAACTCCTTTGTGGTGTTTGGATGCTAGTGAGAGGGTTGCCTCCTTGGTGTGAGATAGTGGTGCAACGGAATCGATAAACAAGAGGACTGAGCCAAACTCCAATCACATTCACACCCAACAGTGGTATCAGAGCTAGGGTTTAGGGTTTGTAATTGGAGTTTGAGATTGGGTTGGAGAATATGAGTTATCTTCAACAATAAGCGCAGATCTATTCTTCTTGGGCACCACTTTTTTTGGTTTCTCTTTCTTTTCTCTTTTGCTGGCTGATTTCATCATTGGGTTTTAGTGGGAGACTCTCTGTGAAAGGAATCCAACCCATCATGTTTAGAGAGAGAGAGGCCATTTGTCGATTGAAACCTGCTCCGATCTCATCGGTTTCCCCGATCTGATCGTTTGCTCCGACGAAAATCTATCTCTCTGGGTTTCTTTTGTCTTTTGTTTCTTCTTTCATCATGCTGCTTCTATTTTCTTCTACTGCTACTAGAGGAAGAAAAGTCGTTGACGCCTCTAGAGAAGAAGTCGTTGATGTCTTGTTCAACCATTATCGGTGTCACGTTTTTCGCGGCCGCTGAGAATCAAAGCTATCATCGTGCTGCTGTTAAGAAGACGAAGTAGAAAATCCCCGAGCGGGGTGGGTAAGTCGAAACTTTATTTGAGTTTCGCAAGGTACCATAACTTGAACCCTCCTATTAATTTATGTCAATTGATTGTTGATTGTTTTTAATTTGTTTGATAACATGTCTGGTGTTAATCAATATGGTATGGTTCTGTCTGATAGAAAAACTGATTTTTATCATTTGTAAACAAAAAATGAAATGTGTTTTGATTCAGAAAAAATTCTTTAAAGTTGTTAGTTATGTTTATGTTGTTGTTGATACCGTTGAGAAAAATAGTAAAATGGATGAAAATGCATGTATCTCTATATACTTGAACTTATTTGATTCTGTGATGAGAAAATTTGGTAATTTAGAGTGTGCAAAAACCTTGTGGGATAAATTTTCTGAACTTTATACTGAAACTTCTCTACCTAATAAAATGTTCTTACTTGAAAAGTTTTTCAAATTTAGATTGGATATGTTCAAGGACATTGAAGATAATCTGAATATTTTCACTAAACTTATTTCTGATATTAAGTTGTGTGGTGATATGAACATTGATGAGTATTCTCCCATTGTCTTGTTGAATGCTATTCCTGATTCTTTTAATGATGTGAAGTCTGCCATTAAGTATGGTAGAGATAGTGTCACTCTTGATATTGTTGGCAATGGTATTAAGAGTAAGGAGTTAGATTTGAAACAATCTGAGAGGGGTAAACAGTCTGGTGGAGAAATCATGCATTTGAGAGGTAAATCTCAGGGTAAGTCGAGTGCCCAAAAAATTGTCAGTAAGGAGAGTTCCGGTAAGAAATCTCATCCTACTAGTAAAAACATATCTAAGTCTAGCTCTAGTGCTAGAAAGTGTTATAATTGTCATGAATCTGGTCATTTTATCAAGGACTGTCCTATGACTAAGAGAAATCAACATGTTGAAAATGCTAATGTGGTTGTTTGTGACGGCAATCTGGGTGATATTTTTATGATTAATAATCTATGTGATTATGCTAGTCTGAACTCTGTGTTATCTAATTCTTTGTGCGAATCTGATTGCCTAGTTGACTCTAGATGTACTTTCCATGTGACTTCATTTAGAGATTTTTTTAACTATAAAGAGATTGAACATGGTTTTGTGTCTATGGCAAATTCGAAAAATTGCAATGTGTTAGGAATAGGTGATGTATGTCTAAGGTTCTCTTGTGGTTCTGTGTTTACTTTAAAGAATGTGAGGCATGTTCCTGATTTGTGTTATAATTTGATGTCTTGTGCATCTCTTGAGAATGATGGTTTGGAAGGAAAGTGAGGGAAATGTGTTATGAAAATTTTGCGTAGGTCTCTTGTTATCTTTACTGCTAAAAAAATGAACAATCTGTATGTGTGTCATGTTGAGACAACTTGTGACTTTGTGAACTCTATGATTGGTGATAAATATGTTTTTTGGCATAATAGATTAGGTCACATGAGTAACAAAGGTCTAGAAAATTTTCATAAAGGTAGTCACTTTGGTAGTGATAAATTTCCCCCCATCCTCTTCTATAAATCTCGTGTGCTAGGAAAACAGTATATGGTGAGTTTTCCCATCTCCTCTTACCCAGATGTGTCTAAGTGTACTGATATCCTTGAATATTTGTATGCTGATGTGGGGGTCCCTCTAGTGCTGCTACACATGGGGGAACCAATATTTTTTATCCATCATTGATAATTATTCTAGGAAAGTTTGGGTGTTACTTTTGAAACATAAGTCTGATGTTTTTGAAAATTTTAAGGAGTGGAAGATTTTGATTGAGAATCAAACAGGCAAGAGAATCAAAACTCTTAGGACAGATAATGGTCTTAAGTTCTGTAATAAACAAATGCATGATTTATGTGTTATATGGGGTATTAAAAGGCATAAGTCTGTGTGCCATACACACCACAGTAGAATGGTGTTGCTGAGAGGATGAATATGATACTTCTAGAGAGGGTGAGATCTATGTTAGCGTCATCTGGGTTGTCTAAGAAGTTTTAAGGGATGCTTTGTACACTTCTGCTTATTTAATAAATAGGCCCCCTAGTGTTCCCTTAGGAGGGAAATGTCTTGAATCTGTGTTTTTATGTAAACCTCTTGATTTGATAGCAACTTGAAAGTTTTTTTGGCTGTGTTAGCTATGTGCATCAGAAGTTTGATGTTGGAGCCTAAGTCCAAGAAATGTGTGTTCTTAGGCTACCCTGAAGGGGTAAAAGATTATAGGCTTTGGGATATGAGTGAAATTGGGCTTAAAATTGTGATAAGTACAAATGTTATTTTTAATGAGAATGATTTTCCTTGCTTGCCTATGTCCCCCACTCCTGTTAATGATATTCCTAATAAGGTGGAGCATGTGCATGTAGTTTTTGATCAACTTATTGAACATGATGTGAATGTTCTCAATGAAGTGGAGCATGATAATGTGCGTGATATTGATGATTTTGCATGATTCAAATGTTTTGTTTGATTCACATTATTTTCTTGATAATTTGAATGATTCAAATGTGTTGTCTGATTCACATGATTTGCTTGATGATTTGCATGACTATCAACTTGCTAAGGATAGAAGTATAAGACTGTTAGAATGCATGCTAGATTTAGGGATGATAATTTGAATGATTGCAATATGTTTGAATTTACTTTTAACATATTTGAATCCCTAGACTGTAATGAGTCTAGCTCTTACAAAGAAGCTTTGAGGTCTAAGTTTTCTACTAAATGGATTATTGCTATGAATAATGAGATGAATTCCCTGAGAATCAATGACACTTGGAAACTTGTTCCTAAACATCATAATTACTCCTTAGTGGATTGCAAGTGGTTGTATAAGGTGAAGCAAGAGTCTGAAAAAGCTAGATTCAATGCTAAGTTAGTAGCCAATAAATTTACTCAAAAGGAGGGAATAGATTATGCTGAAATTTTCGATCATGTTGTCAAATTCACTACTGTTAGAATTATGCTTGCTTTAGTTGCTCACTTTGATTGAGAATTTAAGCAAATGGATGTTACTACTTCTTTCTTATATGGTGAACTTGATAAATATGTTTATATGCATCAACTTGAGGGGTTTGTTGACCCCAAGTTGCCTGATCATGTTCGTTTGTTAAAAAAAGGCATTGTATGGTTTAAAACAATCTCCTAGGCAATTGAATATCAAGTTTGACAAGTATATGCAATCTTTGATGTTTAAAAGAACTACTTATGATCATTGTCTTTACTTCAAAAATATATACTCTATGCCTGTATTTCTTTTGTTGTATGTGGATGACATGTTTATTGTGAGCCCAAGTCTGAAGTCTGTTGTGCATATGCAAAAATCGCTTTGTGGAAATTTTGACATGAAAGACTTAGGTGATGCTAAGAAGATTTTGGGCTTGAATATCATTAGAAATAGAACAAAATTTTCTTTTGTGTTGAATCAAAGTGCATATGTTGCTAAAATTTTGAGTAAATTTTCTATGTTTGATGCTAAATCTGTGAATGTGCCTCTTGTTTCCCATTTTGTGTTAAGTAATTGTCAGTCTTCTAAGACTGAAACTGAAATAACTAAAATAAAGAATGTGTGTTATTCCAATGTTATAGGGTCTGTTATGTATCTCATGAATAACACTAGACCTGATATTGCATATGTAGTTAGTTGTTTGAGTAGATTTATGTTTAACCCTGGTATGCCTCATTGAAATGCTTTGAAATAACTTTTGAGATATCTAAAACCACTATTGATGTTGGGTTGATTTTCTCTAAGTTGGTTGGTTATGTGGATTTCAATTATGCTAATGATAGGGATAATAGAAAGTCTACTACTTCCTATGTGTTACTTTGTGTGGATCTTGCATAAGTTGGAAGTCTAAACTTCAACAACCCATTGTTGCTTTATCTACTACAGAATCTGAGTATGTAGCTGTCACTAAAGCTTTTAAGGAAGCAATTTGGCTTAGGTCTGTTTTGTCTGAAATTAGTTTTCTTGACAAAAATGTGGTTGTGTTTTTTTATAGTCAATCTGCTATTCAACTATGTAAAAATCATTTTTCATGATAGAACTAAACACATTGATGTTAGGTTTCATTACATTCAGGATTTTGTTGAAAAGAGCATTGTTAAGTTAGAGAAAATTCCTTCGAAATTTAATCTTGCTGATATGGGTACTAAGTGTTTACCTACTGAAAAATTTATTTCATGTCAACGGATTTTAAACTTTGACTTAGGGAAAGCTCTTTGAGGTTCGTCCTTTGTGGGCATGGCATGCTTTTTGATCTTGCCTTCAATCTTTGTTATTTTCGCATGCTTTGTGCTTTTGCGTTTAATCTTTGTGATTTTCGAATGCTTTGTGTTTTTGCGTTTGATCTTTGTAATTTTCGCATTCTTTGTGCTCTTGCTCCTGATCTTTGTGACACGAGTTTACCATGTGTATTCTATTTGTTGCCTTGGTGGTAATAAATTGGCGATGATTTGTCTTGTGATTTCGTGATTGTATTTTGCACTACTTTGGCCAAAGGTGGAGATTGTTGGGTATTGGTTAACCCAACATTGTGGCACAATCTCTAGTAACCCACTTACTGGACTTTACCTAATAATATAAATAGATATTACTCTCTTGATGAGAGATAGAGAAAAAAAGAGGTCAAGCTCCTTTGTGGTGTTTGGATGCTAGTGAGAGAGTTGCCTCCTTGGTGTGAGATAGTGGTGCAACGGAATCGATAAAGAAGAGGATTGAGCCAAACTCCAATCACATTCACACCCAACAGACCCGTTGCATCTTAGAGGCACCCTTTATGTGCTTTTTCCTGATCTTTATGTAACTTCTAACAAGAAGGGGGAACAATTGCTAAGGTACACCGGTTCATCGGTGGGCAGATCTTTTGGTCACCCACTTTTAACAAGGTCTCCACTATTGAGGCTACAAAGTTGTCTATGCTTATTTTTCTTCTTATCGATACAACAATTTGTACGAAGAATCCCCTAAATTCCAGTTGAGTTAAATTTATAACGTTTTTATCCAGTTGATAAGAAATATCCTTGTAAGGAGCTTGGAAGCCAAAGATTTTCCTCCTAAATTTTATTTTGTACCCTCGACAAACTTAAAAGAAAACATTTTTCATTACTATAAAAGATGCAGTACATATCTTCAAAGCTAAAGAAATTGCCAACTATATTCTCCTTCATTGTTCCATTACCTCCTCCATTTGAGCCCTTTTTCAAAACATTATCAATCATCCATGGATCATGTCTCTTAATATTAATATTAGAGACTTTTTGGGAACAATGAATCTTGAGATACTTGAGATACTCGAGAGAGGTTATTAGAAATAAATGTAATTACATTACACTTATTATGTTACACTTATTATTATTATGTGGTGGATATTATGAAAAAAAAAAAAATATGAGAAAATTTTAAGGAATCAGTTTTGGGGCCGGTAAGATTAAAGTTTTCTTTTTCAAATTTCAACAAAAACATAACATTTTTTTCAAATAAAATGTATTATAATATATAAGTTTGAAAGTAAACCCTAAATATTGAAATTAGTGTCTCGACTACCAATTTCATATTCCAAAACAACAACAAAATATTTTTAGTTTGTCTCCTTATTCTAAGACAGTTGGAATCTGTTTGACCTGTATTCCTTGAATGATGCAAATAGAAAGAGAGAGTAGACTCTAATAATCTTATTTTATTGGACAAGAAATCATCCAAATCATTCAAATTGTGTATTTGAGTCATATCAATAAATTTAGAAGTTGTTTAATGCCAACTGCTCCTTTTTTAAGGGTATTATCAAGTGTGATTCTTTGGTTAGCACATCAATCAAGACCAAGCTCATTATTTTTTGTTTAATTCATGTCTTCAAATCATTGAAACTGTAAAAACTTGTTCTTATTCATCTCACCTTTGTGTTGTATGGCTTTGAGATTTAACTATGATGGCTTTGCATCCAACGCCACAAGAAAGGAATGTGAATCAGATGCTATATCTTATATTATGTAGAGAATATATCCAACAAAAGATTGGGATAAATTATGCAATTTTACCTCCATGGCTTATAGAAGGAGAAATGATATCATGAAAAGACATGTAATGTATTTTGGTAGAAATGTTGTATTCATTTATAATTTGTACTGTACTGTATAGGATTTTGGTATGTACACCTATGAACAGATTCTAACTACATCAATGTTTCAAAACTGAATAGAGGAATGTGATATCCTCTCCTAGTAGCTAAGCATGTTGAGGAGCAAAACTCTAGTCTTGATCAAGTGTTTGAACAAGCAGTCTAGTCCTTCTTCAATATCTTGAATTTTGAGTTCCATCTCTTCCAACTGTCTCTGGATGCTCTCAATATCCAGCACTCCCAAAGCTTCATTTATTTGGTCAAATTCATTTTTGTTTGTTCCCTTGCATTCGGTGTGGATTAGCTTCGAGATCAAGCTTGAGCGTGCCTTTGTCCCCATAGCATAAGTCAAGAATGATTCGAGTACAGAAATTGTGGCAGATTGGACACTGTTGAATAAACCAATGGCTTCCAATTGATCAGCTCTTTCGGAGATCTTGACATTCTTGAGACCCTTTAAAGCCTTTTGAATTGCCTTTTGGTTCTTCCTTCTGGAAGACAAATACTTCCCAGATGCATCAGTTGCATCTTTCCTTCTTCGGAGAGATGATAGAAGCTCTTGCACATCGTATTTGGCCTGTGAGAAAATGTCCTTGGTTGCTGTGCATGCATCCAAGATCTTGATATATGTATCCAAAACCTCATCTGCTAGTTTCTTATTGGATTCTTGAACCAATGTCAATGATTGCATATGAATCATGTCATATGCATAAACATTCAGATCTAGAAGGCCACTCAATCTATCTCCAAGAGAAGATAATGAATTAGATGTGGACTCTGTTTCCTTGAGTCTGTTAAAGTGTTCATCGAAATGAGGAAGGAGCTGATGGGTGCTTGATGGATAGCTGGTAGAACGAGCATGTCGCTGAGTCTTCATTCTGATTGGAGAAGATGGTGCCATTTGCACTGATATTGGTGAGTTCAACCCCTAAGTTTGTCTTGAAGAGATGCTTGTGAGTTTGGTATCTCTTCTTCTAGCATATGCTCTATATTTATAGTCTTTTTTTCATATTCTGGTGACAACGCGATCTTGATCTTGATCTGAATGAGATAGCATTTGCTGGTTTTGTTGGCAATGTTGGCTCGGTGTTTCTCTCCCACCAGTCATAAGATGACTCAGCCAGCTGATCATTGACATGCACGAGTATTATGAAGTCAGATGAAAGTAAATATATATATCAATGGTCATGTACTAATAAAGTAATAATTCACAAATACCTACTATTCTCTTATGTTGTCTCCCTCATGGGATAGATGACAACTCACATTTTTATTTTGATAATTGTGAATACATGCGTGCATATACATATCTAATTGATGAAATGAAAATATCATTAATTAATTAGTTAGGATGCAAGTGCAGAAATGGGTCTGACAACTACTTATTATATAACTGGATGAGGATCAATTTCATTATTATTGTTTGTGAGATATTTAAGAAGAAGCCCTCATGTTTTTTAAAATTTTCAACATGTCCCCATTTCATGCAAAAGAACAGGTTCTGTCGTTTTTGTTAACATTCATTGCCAATTTCAATTAATAGGATTCAAAATGACCACTATTTCTGGAAGAATGTCAATTTTATCACTGAAATATAAAGAAATATTCACGTATATCATTGAACTAATTTTTGTTCGCTCATACCACTGAAATTGAGATTAATATTCATCTATGTCACTACTTCATCAAACCTCTAACCTCGTTAAGTTTCTGTTAAATGAAACGACATGTGGAATTGACATTCATCTTTTTCAATTAATATATTGAAATATCATTTTTTTTAATTAATATATATTATATATATATATATTTAAAATTCTAAATAATAACACTTTTACAAAGTCATTAATAATTTCTCTCTCCTACCCTAATTAACTAAACTCACCATTCTTCTTCTCTAATTCACCTTTCTAAAACATAGATAAGTAAATGTTATCCTGATAATGCATTCTTGTTGATAATATAAACCATAATCAATTAGATATATTCATTTTTTTAAAACAGAACAATAATTCAGAAATATAAAAAGAGAAAAGAACAAACTCTGAAGAGATAAGGAAGCATATAAGAAGAGAACAATAATCCATAAATAAACCTTCAACAGAAAGAAGATTTGTAAACTTCATTACCTGTCATCATTGTTCATTGTGAACTTTGTTTGAGACCGATCGAAGTAAGAAAAAAAATTGAGGTCTAAGGCTCAGCTAAATGTCAAAGTTCGTTGTGGTAGGGTTCTGAAATCAAAATCTCATCTCACATTACCCTCAATTCTCTCGCTAACTCGTAAGTCTCCCTTCGGTTCCTTTATCTGAGAAGGAACCGAAGGGAGACTACGTGAATATCCCATTATAGTTCAGTGATAAAATTGACATTCTTCCTCCTTTTTCTCTTTGTTAGAATCCAAATCTTTTTCTCCTGAATTTCATGTAAAATTCTATATTTTCCCCTCAAATTCAAACTTCTTTAAGTTTTCCATCAATCTTATGAAAATAAATAAATGATTTTCTACACAACATCATATATGTGGACAGGGTTAATATGTTTTCAGTTAGGAATGGGAAAACCAATATTGTAAAAAACCCAACTTGATTTAAGTTCTTACGATAACTTAGCCCTCAAAAATTAAGATTTTGGATTTCTTTTGAGTTAGTATATTTGGTTCTATGTTCATGTGTTAACTCATGGCAAATCATGACTTGTTTAAACGTTTTTATAGGGGTTTTCTCCAAAGATTCGTTGAGCTTGCGTGGACTGTGGACTATGGAATATTGAAAATTGACTCCTTTAAAAAGAGATTAAATGATGTCAATCAAAAGACAAGATGTATGTTTGGTAAAATTATTGTATTGTATAGGCTATTGATTTGTACACCTATGAACAAATTATAATGTGTCAAAATTGAATAGAGGGATGTGATATCCTCTCCTAGTAGCTAAGCATGTTGAGGAGCAAAACTCTAGTCTTGATCAAGTGTTTGAACAAGCAGTCTAGTCCTTCTTCAATATCTTGAATTTTGAGTTCCATCTCTTCCAAATGTCTCTGTGTGCTCTCAATATCCATCACTCCCAAAGCTTCATTTATTTGGTCAAATTCATTTTTGCTTGTTCCCTCCTTGTGGATTAGCTTCGAGATTAAACTTGATCGTGCCTTTGTCCCCATAATGTAAGTCAATGATGATTCAAGAACTGAAATTGTGGCAGATTGGACACCGTTGAATAAATCAATAGCTTCTAATTGATCGTTTCCTTCCGAGATCTTGACATTCTTGAGATCCTTTAAAGCCATTTGAATTGCCCTTTTGTCCTTCTTTCTGGAGGCCAAATACTTTCCAGAGGCATCAGTTGCATCTTTCCTTCTTCTGAGAGATGAAAGAAGTCCTTGCACATCAAACTTGGCCTGGGAGAAAATTCCCTTGCTGGCTGTGCAGGCATCCAAGACCTTGATATATTTATCCAGCACATCATCTGCTAGTTTCTTATTGGATTCTTGGACAGTTGTCAATGAATGTTGAATGTGAGGCATCTGTAATAAGTCATCAACAGATAAATGCAGATCTTGAAGGCCGCTCAGCCTATCTCCTAGAGAAGACAATGAAGTTGCCCCATTTTCCTTAAGTCTGTTAAGTTGTTCATCCAATTGTGGAAGGAGTGGGTAGGTTCTTGATGGAAAGCTGATTGACCGAGCATGCTGCCGAGTTCTCATTCTGAAAGGAGAAGATGGTGCCATTTTAATGAACAACTTCTAAGTTTGTCTTGAAAAGATGCTTGTGAGTTTGGTATCTCTTCTTCTGGCATATGCTCCATATTTATAGTCTCTCTTCCATATTCTGGTGATAACGTGATCTTGATCTTGATCTGAATGAGATAGCATTTGCTGTTTTTGTTTTCAATGTTGGCTCAGTGTTTCCCTCCCACCAGTCAGGTTATTTAGAAGTCAGATGAACTTAAACTTAACAATGGGTTTGTCTTGATCATGTTCTAATATAATTCACATGAAACAAGGTATGCAACTACTATTCTCTTCTGTTGTCTCCCCCATGGGATAGATGACAACTCACATTTCTATTTAAGATTGTCATTTATGCTCATTTATCTGCATATGACTGGCTCTGCAAACCTATTATAATATAGGTCATTTATTCAAATCTACCACAATATTTTATTTTCATAATCATGTGCAGCAACTTGAATACAATTGGAATCGTTTTATTATATGCTTAGACATCATCTGCACACTCACCAAGAACAAACATGTGGTTATGTCGTATTATAAAATTTGTTTGGTTACATTGAATTATAAAATATGTCTAGGGTCTCTTCATCGTGGTTATGTGCAAATACTAATAATGTAGTTGCACGAGCATCATCAATAAATCAAGGTATTTAATTATTTCTCTCGATCAGAATTGTCTCCCCCACGAGGAATATATTATGCTTCCCTCTCGCTGTCTGTCTGGTCTACATTAATTGTTATAATGCAAAACTGTTAGATATTTCCTTCTTTTATTCAAGTAACATAGATCTGGTGTTTTTCTCTCTTGCAGTGGATAGATAGCTATTTGCATCCCTTGTGAAAATCGGCCACACGCTCTTGACAAATCTCTGTTTTCAACTGAGGCAAACCGACGGTAAGTGTTGCTCTGTTCTTATCTTCTTATTACAAATTATCAGGAACTTCTTCTTTTGGATGGGAAGGCCTATCCTCCAATTGACTTAGCAAATTGAAGGAAGAAAGTTCATATCTTTTTTATCAAGCATCATTCTGTTAGAGCCTTTGGTATTTGGAATTTGAAATGTTGTATTAGATTGCTCCCCAGACAAAGAACCTGCCCTCATCAAAGATGAAGTTATGAATGTCTTTGATCACTTTCAGAATAAAACTTGGAATTCAACTTCTGTCATGTTCAAGTCTCCTTGGCTAATGATTTGAAACAATTCAGGGTATAAGATTATTGGTAAGTGTAGTCTTATCGGATTATCAGTTCACCTTTGTGAAAGTGCATCAGATTGTTGATGTAGTTCTCATTGCTAACGATTGTGTGGACGTTGTAATGAAAATGAACGATACATGGTGCCATTTGTAAGATTGATATTATATAAGCCTCATGCTCAGCTCAGGGATTTTCTATTCTTCGTTATAGCTGTGCATGGTTTATTCAAGAGCTCTGAGTAACGGGATCATTTGTCCCTATTTACTATGGATATGGAGGTGGTGTTGAGCTTGTTTATTCCAAAGCTGGAAGTACAATTAGGAGGAACGTGATCTTTTTCAGGCCAACAATTAAGGAATGTTTTCGAGAGTAGTCTAAGATATTTCTCATCAAAAAACCTTATAACTAGCATATATTGGCTACTAATTTGGGCTTTAAAGTGGGGAATCTACCAAGAAGATATCCATGATTTGGAATTCTTGAAAAGATTAAGACTAGCAATACCTTGTGGAAACTGAAATTTTTGTCCCAAGGTGAGAGGATGATCTTTATCAACAATTCTTTATTTATCTTCTACCTATATGGTCTTACAAACTTACTCACCTTACTAAATGGGAGTATGTGAAGATGAGTAAAAGAGAAAGGCTGGCTTGGGATTAAACGATGTAGTTGTTTTCACCTTATTATTCCGGCGTTGGAAGGGGGAAATTTGCATGGCACAGAGACAGAAAACGGTCAAATGTCTAGAATAGACATATTTCTTTTTAACTCGGACTGGAAAAGGTTATTCCTCTCAAACAGTCAAAGAGCAGAGTCTTTTGGATCACATACCTATCTTGTGGACTTGTTCCTAAGTCGAAGCTCCTTTCCGATTCAAGAACGCTCTACTAGATAATTTCAATTTTACCTCAGCAGTCAATAACTGGTGAACAACACATAATTTAATTTCCTCATTAATTTTGGCCTTCAAACAAAAGGATCTTAAAACATTTTTAAAAGAATTGAGACGTTACTAATTTTGTTTCTCTCAAATCTAACATTGAAGAAGTGACTAGCAAGGAAATTGATGATATTGATAAGGCCGAGGTGCTTCAAGATTTATTAGAAAAATAGGTGATGAATAATCACTCTTATGGAAAAGCCTAAATTTTTCTACAAATGGGAAGAAAGCAACCCAAGTCAAAAATCTAGATGACTTTGGATTAAGGAAGGCGACTATAATAGTAGTGTTGAGATGTCTTGAATTGATAATGCAATGAAAAAGAATATTGAATACAAAAAATATATCTTTTTAGTGTGTAATCTTGATTTAAGGAAATAAGATTAACACAAAAGGAAATGTGATCTTTTGTTAAGGTAATATAACTAGAAAAATATTGTGATAATATTTTGGAGATTATATGCCAAAATATTGTGTTAACCTAGTTGAAGCTTATTTAAAAGTGTAGTCGGGCACTTTAGAAAGCTGAAGTCTTTGCCTTGAGGGCATCGTTTCCAGTCCCACTTCGGTATCTGTTAGGGTTTTAGGGGGCGAGTGTTATATAAACTTGTGTCATAACCCTAGTCAGTACTTTTGTAATCTCTGTTCTTATCTCCAAATAAGATTCTCTCTTTTTAATGGACGTAGCCAAGTTTTATCTTTGTGAACCACGTTAAAATTTGTATTGTTCTTTATTGGTTACGTTATCTACGCGTTCCGTTACAACAAGTAGTTTCATAATTACGCAAACACTCAAAAAGATGCAATCGCATTTCAATTCTCAGTCTCAATGGGCGACGTGGAAAATTCAGGTACTATCAAGAATTCTATCACAACATTTTACGACGAACTTCTTAAGGAAACTCGTCTTTTCAAACCCACACTTGACGTGGTCTCTTTCACGAGCATTACAAGTGATCAAAGCTAGGCCCGACCCAAGGACAATGCAACCAATGCAATTGCATAGACCACCCACTTTTTAGGGGCTCCAAAATTTTTAATTTTTAATATATAATATTATTAATTATATATTATAAAATATTTATTTTATATATTTATTTCTTTATAATACTTTAACTTTCTTTCTTTATTATATACAAAAATGTATTTTTTTTCTCTTTCCACATTATATAATAATATATTACTTATTTTTCTCTATATCATATATAATATAATAATATATTAATTATTTTCTCCCTTCATATTATATCTAATATAATAATATATTAATTTTTTTTAATATATTACTTATTTCTCTATATATCATATATAATAATATATTAATTTTTTTCTCTCTAATAATCTGTAAATGTAAACAACCGATATTATTATTTTTTATAGCATTTTTTATCCTTAATATTATGCTTATTTTCTATCTATCTCTATTATAACTTTTTTATATCACTAATCCTAATTATATTATTTATATTGTATCCGTCTTTCCTTCTCTAATATTTTAAAGTTGTTTATCCATACATTTTTATACTTTTAAATTTATTTTTTTATTTTTCTTATTCTTATGTTTATCTTCATAATCTTTTCTTATTTTAAAATATCTATTATATTTTTTTATTATAGAAACATCATACACAATATATCACAAAATTATAAAAGAATGCTTCAAAATCATCAAAAGCATATCAATACCAACTATGTATTTTTTTTCTTTTTTTAAATCAATAATCTAGTTATATATTTAATTTGTATATTTAATATGTTTTTATAAAATGTACAACTATTATATTTATTTTAATTTTAGGGAGCCACAACATTTGAATTTATATTGGGCCTCCCAACCCTTGGGCCCGGCCCTGATCAAAGCTCCTTCATTGAGCAAACTTTCACGTTGAAGGAAATACGAAAGACGTTCAATGATTACGATGAGGACAAGGCTCCCGCTCCAGGCGATTTCACTCTAAATTTCATCAAGGTTTCTTAGAAATTTATCAAGCCTAGTTAAGCTTTAAACTATGACCGAGCCTTTCGAGTTCTTTAGTTCAAGAAACAAGTTCTTGATTGTAGGGACCAGGGACATAGAGTGAGGAAAGAAGTCAAGGTTAAGAGAGAAGAAACTGGGGTGAGAAGAGAATACCACTAGAATACACCTAGCGGTCCAAGAAAAGGGGATGAGGGCCGAGAGATAACTTAGAGCACCAAGTTCCAAAATATTCAATTCATAGCCCCAAAAAGTGGGGTGGGAATCAGCATTTAAAGAGGCTGAAGTACCCAAGAGTCGGTTACAAATTTGTTATAACAACTTACAAAATAACAGAATTCGGTTTTAAAAAAATATAAGAGAAGATAAAAGATGAATTATTAAACAGAACATAAAGGTGGCCCAATTGTTCCATAGGACCGAGGAGGGTGCGCTTTCTTATTCGTGGATCGTAACATCATCTCCCCATCAGAAGTTCGTCGACCCCGACGAAGAGAGTGTTGTCTCGTTTGCCTCCTTGCTGCTAACATCTCTGGGCATTGAATACTTATAACTTCTGCATCTTACCAAGTTTGGTCTTTTGTTTGGGCCCCATCCCAATTGATTAGCAGCTGTTTTTCATTTTTCCTTACACCATTATGTCTTGTTCACCCACAATTTTTCCGGTCCTGTTTGGTTGTGTGCTAAGTTGGGGAATATTTTCAACAGCAGCAGGGGTACCTTTGAATGATTTTAATTGCGAGACATGGAAGACATTGTGTATTCTGTTGTCGGCCCCGAGTTCCAGCTTGTAAGCAACTTTCCCAATCCTTTCCAACACTTCAAATGACCCAAAATACTTTGGTGAGAGCTTGTGGAATAACTTCTGGACCGAACGTTGTCTATATGGCTGTAACTTCACCAATGCTCAGCTACCCACTTGCAACGTGACATCTTTTCTCTTCTTGTCCTGCTGCTGCTTCATACGATTCTGGACTCTTTTCAAATGGAATTTTATGAGTTGGAGTGAGGCTTCCCTGGCCGTTAGCGATACATCCACCTCTTCCACTCTCGAGTCACCTGCTACATACGGTGTGTGGACTGGGGGAAGGTATCTATATATGGCTTCGAAAGGAGTTGTTTGTATTGCTGTATGAAAATTAGTGTTATACCACCATTCAGCCAAAAGCAACCAGTGTACCCAATCTTTCGGTATTTGGCCAGCCATGCAGCGTAGATAAGTGACTATCTCGGTTTGGCCATCCGTCTGAGGGTGATAGGATGAAGATAAAGCTTGTTTTACTCCTTGTATACTTAAAAATTCCTGCCAAAAGGTGCTTAAGAACACTTTGCCCCGATCACTGATGATGGTTGTTGGCATTCCGTGGAGCTTGGAAACGTTGTCCACAAATAATTCAGCTACTGTCCGGGCAGAAAAGGGGTGTTGCGGACTCATAAAGTGGGTCATCTTCGATAGTCTGTCAACTACCACAAATATAACACTTTTACCTTTTGACTTAGGCAAGCTTTCAATGAAATCCATGGAGACCAATTCCCAGAATCGATTGGGAATTGCTAAGGGCTGAAGCAGACCCCTATATGTTGAGTTATCAAGTTTATTTTTTTGGCAAACTTCACAGGTCCGGACAAATTCCCTAATATCTTTAAGCATTCCTGGCCAATAGTAAACAAGTTGCATTTTCTTCTGGGTGACCAGAGTCTCCGAATGCCCCCCTTCTGCTCCCAAGTGCATGGCTGCAATTAAGGTATTTCTGAGGTCGTTATTCTTTCCCACCACCAGCCGGTCCCTTTTCCTCAATAACCCGTGGTCGTATGAGCATTCTGGGTGAGAATCAACATTAGCAAGAATTTCACAAATGACTTTGGTTAAGTTGGAATCTTCTTCATAACTTTTCTGAATTTGTTTTTGGACAGCAGTGTGATAGACCAAAATTCCTGCACATTGGACACCTGCTACCCGTCTAGACAAAGCATCTGCCACCAAGTTTTCTTTTCCCCTTTTATATTGAACAACAAAGTCATATCCCACCAATTTATAGAGCCATTTCTCTTGAGCCGGGGTTTGAACTCTTTGTTCCAGCAAGTATTTAAGAGCTTCATGATCGGTCTTTACAATAAATTACTTGTACCTAAGGTAAGATTGCCACTTCTCCACCACAAAGGTTAAAGCCATCAGCTCTTTTTCATATGTGGATGATGGTAACTTTTCTGGTTCAATCGCCTTGCTTATGAATGAAATTGGTCGACCTTCTTGCATTAGAATTGCCCCTATACCAACTCCGCTTGCATCGGTCTCTACTACAAAGGGAATATTGAAATTTGGAAGCGCCAGGACCGAAGGGGAAAGCATACGCTGCTTCAACAATAGAAATGCATCTTTAGCTTCTTTATTCCATTCAAACTGACCCTTATTCAATAGGGCCGTGAGTGGTCGTGCTATAGAGTCGTAGCCTTTTATAAATCTTCTATAGTATCCGGTCAGACCAAGGAACCCTTTCAATTGCTTAGGAGATTCTGGAACTGGCCATGTGCTCATTGCTTCTAACTTTGCTGGATCCGTAGCTACACCATTCTCGTCAAGGATATGGCCAAGATAGGAAATTTGCTTGCACCCAAAATTATATTTCCCCCTGTTAAGGAATAACTCGTTATGTTGCAATATTGAAAGTACCTTATGTAGGTGCTGGATATGTTCCTTCCAGCTCGGGCTGTATACTAGGATATCATCAAAAAATACTAGCACAAACTTCCTTAAAAATGGTTTCAGGGTCGCGTTCATTAAGCTTTGGAAGGAGGACGGTGCATTGGTTAGGCCGAAGGGCATCACCAAAAACTCATACAGGCCTTCGTGAGTACGGAATGCTGTTTTGTGGCAGTCACCTGGGTGCATCCTTATCTGGTGGAATCCTGAGCGCAAATCAAGCTTGGAAAAGAACTTGGACCCATGCAATTCTTCCATTAACTCTTCAATGACCGGAATAGGAAACTTATCCTTAATGGTTGCTGAGTTGAGCCGCCTATAATCAATACACATTCTCCATGATAAGTCTTTCTTTCGGACCAACACCACAGGGGCGGCAAAAGAGTTGTGGCTTCTTCTTATGACTCCCCTGTCAAGCATATCGTTGACCAAATGTTCAATTTATGTCTTCTGCAGGGCGGGATATCGGTAGGGACGCATGCATACAGCTTCCGTGCCTTCCTTTAATGGGATGCGGTGATCTTGTTCCCTGGCGGGTGGTAAGTCCTCAAGTTACTGGAATATTGGGCTGAAGTCATCTAGCATTTGCTTTAGGTCTTCAGGAATATCATCTGGTGGCCTTGTAGAGAGCGAGAAAAATTGTGCTTAGTTTTCACTTCTTATTTGGATCATGACAGCGACATTGTCTTTCTTTAATAACTTCTCTAGGTGATCACCCTTCATTAAATTGATTTGTGTATGGGGTATGCCTTGCAAGACCGTGGTTATCCCTTCCCTTTTAAAAGAGAGTGTTAATTTTTCAAAGTCCTATTTTGAAGGGCATAGAGTAATCAGTCATTCGATTCCTAGCACAATATCATACCCTGTCATTGTCAATACCTTCATATTTGCTTGATAAAACTTACCTTCCATAGACCATTTCAGATCTTGGCAGAAATTAGAGCATAGATGTTAGAGTCGTCCGCCACTCGAACCGAGAGCACTTGGGTGGGAAGTATGTCATGGCTAATGTTCTTCATTATCCTGCTATTAATGAAGTTATGAGTGTTTCCTGTATCAATTAGGATCACGACCGGTAGGTTCCCAACTTTACCAAGAATCTGGAGCGTTTGAAAGGTTTTAGAACTCGTCAATGCATGTAAGGATATGGCTAGTTCTTCCACTGCGTCAGGCTGCAAAAAAGAATCATCAAGGTCTACCTCCGGAGCAGGTTCTTGGAGACTTGGGGCGACTTCTTGATCATTGGCCAAGACCATGAATAACTTTGATTTACACCTGTGGTTTGGTTGCCATTTTTTATCGCAAGTGTAGCATAGGCCCTTCCTTCTCTTTTCATCCATTGAGACCGGGTCTAATTGCTTAATATGGCCCTGATTTGCACTCGAAGAGGACCCATATGATGAGCTCGGCTTGATGTATGGGATTCTGTTCGTGCTTTGCCAACTTGGTTTGACGTTGCTCGGATTGGGCAGTAGTGGTGGCTCGGCGCTGTACAAATTCTCATTGCTCATTAAGGACCGATACGTTGCTTCTTGGACTTTAGCCATGGCCATGGCTTCGTTTAGAGAATCCGGGAATTGCAACCTGATACAGTTTGCAATTTCCTCCCTTAGACCGGACAAGTAGCAATCTATGACGTATTCCCTTGGCATGTTGTAGAGTTTTTGAGAGATCGACATATATTGCAGATTATAATCTTGAACCGACCCAACCTGTTTCAGATTCATCAACTGTCTCATTGGAGTGTCGTGTATAGAGGGTCTGAATTGCGTCATAAGATCTCTCTTGAACACGTCCCAAGATAGGGCCTCCATATGGTCTCGATTCTGTAGATAAGATCCATACCACATTCTTGCTTCGCCAGAAAAGTGAATGGGTGCAATTTCTAGTTTCGTGGCATCCCTAATTTTATCCACCCTGAAAAATTGTTCGGCGGATATTAGTCAGCCCTCGACATCCGACCCATCAAACCGAGGAAAATCGACCTTGGTTAGCCGAGTAGGAGGAGCATAGTGTTGGTCGCGGTTCTGGCCATGGTGCTGGGGCCTAAATGGGGAATGACCGTGGCAAGAATTATCTTCATAGGGTCTGTGGCGGGGTTCTTGCACATTTCCAGATACCCCGCTCTCAAAGGCTGTCATTCTTTCTTCAGCCGCATCAAATCTTCGGTCTATGGCAGCTTGCATCGCAGCTGTTTTTTGGGACAGGTTTTCAATAAGGGCCTTGAGCGCATCCATTTCTGATTGCTGGCGAGTTTCTACCATGTTGAGAATCGCCCAGCTTTGATACCAATATGTTAAGTTTTAAACTATGACCGAGCCTTTCGAGTTCTTTAGTTCAAGAAACAAGTTCTTGATTGTAGGGACCAGGGACGGAATTCGATTCTCAAACGCAACGGACATAGAGTGAGGAAAGAATTCGAGGTTAAGAGAGAAGAAACCGGGGTGAGAAGAGAATACCACTAGAATACACCTAGCGGTCCAAGAAAAAGGGATGAGGGCCGAGAGATAACTTAGAGCACCAAGTTCCAAAATATTCAATTCATAGCCCTAAAAAGTGAGGTGGGCATCAGCATTTAAAGAGGCTGAAGTACCCAAGAGTCGGTTACAAATTTGTTATAACAACTTACAAAATAACAGAATTCGGTTTTAAAGAAATATAAGAGAAGATAAAAGATAAATTATTAAACAGAACATAAAGCTGGCCCAATTGTTCCATAGGACCGAGGAGGGTGCGCTTTCTTATTCGTGGATCGTAACAGATTACGATGAGGACAAGGCTCCCGCTCCAGGCGATTTCACTCTAAAATTCATCAAGGTTTCTTAGAAATTTATCAAGACTAGTTATCTTGACTCTTTCCATCAATTTTACGTCAAAACTCTTTCGTAAAAAAGCTAAAATTCAACATTTATTGTGTTGATCAAGAAAATCCAAGGACAAGAGATCTGAAGCATTTTTTACTACAAGTTTTTATAATGTATTTGATTCTTTCAATCACTTTTACGTCAAAACTTTTTTTTTAAAAAGTTGAAATTCAACATTTATTATGCTCATGGTCAAGAAGATCCAAGGGACAAGAGATCTGAAACATTTTTTACTACAAGTTTCTATATACACAAAATTATTTTTCCTTGCTAACAGATGCTATCTCTGTAGAACCATTTCTTTCATTTCTTGTTCTACCCTGTTTCAAATAAATTTTTCCAAACTACCCACATTTTTATTCTTTTTTTCAAACTATCTACCTTCTTTCTAAATTATTAATTAACTTTCTCTCTCTTAACCCATTAATTAATTACTTCTCACTCTTAACCATTAATTAACTCTCTCTCACTTTTAACTATTAATTAACATACTCTCTTTCTCTAAACTATTAATTAACTCATCTATCTCAATTAACTAATTAAATATATTATCTAAATATTAAAATAAAATAACACATATATTTTAATTTTACTTAAATTTATAAATATAATAAATACTCTTTTTTTTACATTATAAATTTTATTTAATTTATAAATCTTTATTATATATTCAATCTCTTTTCTTTACATTATTCTCTTTATATGGTCTAGTTTGATTTTTAAAAAATATTGTATTAGAAAGTTTATCAACCAAAATTAAATAACTCATTAAAGTAGTCTAGTGGTAAGAGTCGCTTAAAAGACAAAAAAAAAAATCAAAGATTTAATTTCCATCGGGAGCACTTTGAGTTGAAGCGAGGGGGCGAGAAGGACGGTTGGGTTTTATGCTGGTTTTCTTAATTAAAAAAACAAAATTAACTACAGGATCCTATAAAACAACGGTCTAATTTAAAATGTAGAATTCAAACGCTAATAAATGTGAAAACTAAATGTTAAGTTAATTTATTATTATATTTAAAGTAAAAAGAATAATACCATATTATTTATATTTAATTTGTGTATCATTATTTTAAATTTATCAACGTATAAAAAATTAAAATATGATATATAAGCATAGTATATTTTTTAAAATAAATAAGTCAACTAAATTTTAAACACTTTATTTGAACATACTGAATTATTCAATATGGTAAAAATATATTATAAATATATAGTCTTATTTGATGATAAAACCAGTTAAAATGATTTAAATTAATTTTTTATTCAATAAGTTCATAACAATAATAATAAATTTAAAAATAAATAAATAATATTTTAACATCTTGAAATATAAGTTGATCAATAATAGTATAAATGAATTAATTGAGATTAAATTCAAATAAAGAGAGTGTGAATGTATAATAAAGATTTATAAATTTAAATAATTTATAATGTAAAGAAAAGAGAGTGTATATATATATTATATTTATAAATTTAAATAAAATTAAAATATATGTGTTATTTTATTTTAATATTTATATAATATATTTAATTAATTAATTGAGAGAATTATTAATTAATAAGTTAATTAATAGTTTATAGGGAGAAAAAATAAGATTAATTAATAATTAAGAGAAAGAGGGGTTAATTAATGTATTAAGAGAGAGGGAAATTAATTAAATGATTAATTAATATTTTAGAGAGAGAAAGTGAGTAACTGGAAAATGAAGTAGTTTGAGAAAAATGGTTTGAAACATTGGTCGAAGAAGAAATGGTTCGTCTCTGTCTTCAAAGACGAAAACAGCCGATCATATTCTCTTTCATTGTCCTATTACCTCCTCCATTTGGGCCCTTTTTGCATCAATCAAGAATAAGGGGATGTGAGTCTATCTCAAACTCAACGTAACTTAACTTTATTATATTTTTGAGTTTCTTTCTTTTTTACCCTCTCTTTTTTCTGCAAACTATTTAGGAATGTTTTTTCGTTTCACTCTCAATTTAAATAAAATTCTGACATTCTTTTCAAAAACAAATATATTATAATATATAGGTTAGAAAGTAAACCCTTAGTATTAAGATTAGTATTAATCTCCACTGCCAATTTCATATTCCAAAATGTTGAGAAAACAAAATGTAATGATATGTCTTGATTTTACAAGTGGGACTATTTATACAAGGATATAAAGGAGTAATACACAATGCAAGGAGAAATTTATACATTTCCTAAGGTAGAAACCTATACACTGCCAAGAAGGACTTATCTCTAATTTAATTTAGTCATTGTTTCCATCACTCCCCTCCTTAGGAGTGAATAGATTAAGAACTTCTAACTTTCCAAGATTGCGGTTGAATGAGGTTCTATCCAAAGACTTTATGAAGATGTTGGCCAATTGGTTCTTGTTCATCACGTAAGGTGTTTCGATTTGGCCAGATTGTACTTTCTCTCATATAAAGTGACAATCAACTTCAATATGTTTGATTCGTTCATGAAAAATGGGAATAGATGCAATATGACGTGTTTCTTGGTTGTCGCAATACATTTTAATAGGTTCATTGTGAGATATTCTATTATATTGGAGTAGATGCTTAATCCAGATAAGTTCGCTAGCTATAGTAGCCATAGCTGGTATTACGCTTCAGCGCTGGATCTTGCAACCACATTTTTCTTCTTGCTACGCCAAGTGACTAGATTCCCGCCAACAAATGTACAAAATCCGGTGGTTGATTTTCGATCATTACTTCCTGCCCAGACTGCATCTGAGTATCTAATAATGTTTGAGCAATGATTTTTTTAAGTCAGATAATTCCTTGTCTCGGAGTAGCCTTAAGATACTAAAATATTCTTTCGACTGCTTTGAGGTGGCTTGTTCGTGGAGCATGCATGTACTGGCTTACTGCGCTAACAGAAAAAATGATATTTGGTCAAGTATAAGTTAAATATATAAGTTTACCAACTAATCTTTGATATTTGTTAATATCTTGTAACAACTCACAATCTTCAGAGTTAAGTTTAGTAGTGGTGTACATGGGAGTATAATTTGGTTTTAATCCAAACTTCTCTGTTTCATTTAATAAATCTATGGTATATTTTCTTTGAGACAAGAACAACCCTTTTTGTGAATGGGTTATTTCCACCAAAGAAAATACTTAAGAATACATAAGTATTTGATATCAAAAGTTCTTTGTAAGTACATTTTAATTTTTTTTATTTCTTCATCATTATTACAAGTAATTATAATATCATCTGCATATATAAGAATAAAAAGAGATGAGTTTTTAATAAATAATGAGAAATTTGTCTACTTTTTATGAAACCAAATTGAAGAAGAGCATTATTTAATTTAAAATACCAAGCTCGGGGAGATTGTTTTAGTCCATATATAGCTTTATTAAGTTTACAAATACAATTAGAACTCAAGTTCTCTTTGTAACCTGGAGAAAGAGCCATATACACTTCCTCCTCTAAATCACCCTGTAGAAAAGTATTTTTTTCGTCCATTTGAAAAAGGTTCTAAATTTTATTAGTAGAAATTAATAAGAGAATTCAAACCATGTTCATTTTAGCTACAGAAGCAAGTGTTAACTCGTAATCTATACTATATTTTTGAGCGTATCATTTTGCTACAAGACGAGCCTTGTATTTATCTATTTTTTCATTACAATCATATTTTATTTTATATACCCATTTGCAACCAACAAATTTTTTTTCTATAGGGGTTACAACAATGTCCCAAGTATGAATTTTTTTCAACTGATTCTAGCTCCTCACACATAGCTTGTTTCCATAGAGGGTTAGAAACAACTTCTTGAAAAATTCTAGGCTCGATGTTATTTATATCAGTTAGAAGTTATAATGTGATGGAGATATTTGTTCATAAGATAAAAATTGTTGAATGGGGTAGGATAAATTATAAGTAACATAGTCATCGAGTTTTACAAGTGATCGGCTAGGACGCAATGATCTTTTTACACCTTCATGTTCTAATAAATTTTCTAACTCATTTGTTTCATGATCTACTTCTGAAATAGGTTGAATTTCTTGTTCTGGTGGATTTTCCGATCCATATGACTCGTGTTTTCTTCTTGAGAATTCTCCCCCTGAGATGGTACCGGATTTCAAATTATTGCTCCCTGAGAATTCATTTCCTGCAGATACATCTTCAAAAATGTTGAGAGTATGAATAAAATTGTTAAAAAAATCATACTCATCATTTTTTTTTGAAAAATGGCTCATGCTCTTTAAATGTAACATTTCTAAAAAGTAAAATTTTGTTAGTGTTAGAATCATAACACTTGTACCCTTTTTGAGTTGTGGAATATCCAAGAAATATGGCTTTGATAGAAGATACACTAAGTTTATCAGTGCGATGAATTTGGACAAAACATGTGCAACTGAAGACACGCAAATATTCATAAGAGATTTATTTGTTATTTAAAACATTGAGTGGAGCTTTTCCATTCAATACAGATGTAGGAAGTCTGTTTCTAATTAGTTGAACGACGGTGAGAAAGGCATCAAACCAAAATCTCTTAAGAACATTAGATTGGAAAAGTTTCCCAAGATATGTAGTTCTTTTCGTTTAAAAGAGAAAAGTTTCTCCCGAGAGTAGACATCGTCGGCTTTAGAAAAACAGAGAATCTCTAAGATTAAAAGAAAAATGAACAACAAGCAGTGTTTGCATAAAAGAAAAAATTAGGCCGTGATTAACTACTTTAATACCATGTTGAGAAAGTGAAAGGTATTGATATGTCTGTTGGATTTACAAGTAGGACTATTTATACAAGGATATAAAGGAGCAATACACAACCCAATGAAAAACTTATACACCTCACAAGGTAGAAACATATACATTGTCCAAGGAAGACTTATCTCTAATTTAATTTAGTCATTATTTCCAACCCAAAACAACAACAAAATATTATTAGTTTGTCTCCTATGTTAAGACAGTTGGAATCTGCTTCATCTGTATTCTTTGAACGATGAAAAAATAGATGGAGAGAGTAGACTCTAGTAATCTTATTTTATTGGACACGAAATCATCCAAATCATTCAAGTTGTGTATTTGAGTTGTTTCAATAAAATTAGAAGTTGTTAATGCCAACTGCTCCTTTTTTTTGGTATTATCAAGTGTGATTCTTGGTTGGCACACCAATCAAGACCAAGCTCATTATTTTTTGTGTACTTCATGTCTTCAAATCATAGAAACTGTAAAAACTTGTTCTTATTCATCTCACCTTTGTGTTGTATGGCTTTGAGATTTAACTATGATGGCTTTGCATCCATTGCCACAAGATAGGGATGAGAATTTGATGCTATATCTTATATTATGTAGAGAATAGATCCAACAAAAGATTGGGATAAATTATGCAATTTTACCTCCATGGCTTATAGAAGGAGAAATGATATCATGAAAAGACATGTAATGTATTTTGGTAGAAATGTTGTATTCATTTATAATTTGTACTGTACTGTATAGGATTTTGGTATGTACACCTATGAACAGATTCTAACTACATCAATGTGTCAAAACTGAATAGAGGGATGTAATATCCTCTCCTAGTAGCTAAGCATGTTGAGGAGCAAAACTCTAGTCTTGATCAAGTGTTTGAACAAGCAGTCTAGTCCTTCTTCAATATCTTGAATTTTGAATTCCATCTCTTCCAACTGTAACTGGATGCTCTCAATATCCAGCACTCCCAAAGTTTCATTTATTTGGTCAAATTCATTTTTGTTTGTTCCCTTGCATTCGGTGTGGATTAGCTTCGAGATCAAGCTTGAGCGTGCCTTAGTCCCCATAACATAAGTCAAGAATGATTCGAGTACAGAAATTGTGGCAGATTGGACACTGTTGAATAAACCAATGGCTTCCAATTGATCAGCTCTTTCGGAGATCTTGACATTCTTGAGACCCTTTAAAGCCTTTTGAATTGCCTTTTGGTTCTTCCTTCTGGAAGACAAATACTTCCCAGATGCATCAGTTGCATCTTTCCTTCTTCGGAGAGATGATAGAAGCTCTTGCACATCGTACTTGGCCTGTGAGAAAATGTCCTTGGTTGCTGTGCATGCATCCAAGATCTTGATATATGTATCCAAAACCTCATCTGCTAGTTTCTTATTGGATTCTTGGACCAATGTCATTGATTGCATATGAATCATGTCATATGCATAAACATTCAGATCTAGAAGGCCACTCAATCTATCTCCAAGAGAAGATAATGAATTAGATGTGGACTCTGTTTCCTTGAGTCTGTTAAAGTGTTCATCGAAATGAGGAAGGAGCTGATGGGTGCTTGATGGATAGCTGGTAGAACGAGCATGTCGCTGAGTCTTCATTCTGATTGGAGAAGATGGTGCCATTTGCACTGATATTGGTGAGTTCAACCCCTAAGTTTGTCTTGAAGAGATGCTTGTGAGTTTGGTATCTCTTCTTCTAGCATATGCTCTATATTTATAGTCTCTTTTTCATATTCTGGTGACAACGCGATCTTGATCTTGATCTGAATGAGATAGCATTTGCTGGTTTTGTTGGCAATGTTGGCTCGGTGTTTCCCTCCCACCAGTCATAAGATGACTCAGCCAGCTGATCATTGACATGCACGAGTATTATGAAGTCAGATGAAAGTAAATATATATATCAATGGTCATGTACTAATAAAGTAATAATTCACAAATACCTACTATTCTCTTCTGTTGTCTCCCTCATGGGATAGATGACAACTCACATTTTTATTTGGATAATTGTGAATACATGCGTGCATATACATATCTAATTGATGAAATGAAAATATCATTAATTAATTAGTTAGGATGCAAGTGCACAAATGGGTCTGACAACTACTTGTTATATAATTGGATGAGGATCAATTTCATTATTATTGTTTGTGAGATATTTAAGAAGAAGCCCTCGTGGTTTTTAAAATTTTCAGCATGTCCCCATTTCATGCATAAGAACAAGTTCTGTTGTTTTTGTTAACATTCATTGCCAATTTCAATTAATAGGATTCAAAATGACCACTCTTTCTCTTTTGTAGGAACCAAATCTTTTTCTCCTGAATTTCATGTAAAATTCTTTATTTTTCCCTCAAATTCAAAACTCTTTAAGTTTTCCATGAATCTTATGAAAATAAATAAATGATTTTCTACACAACATCATATATGTGGACAGGGTTAATATGTTTTCAGTTAGGTATGGGAAAACCAATATTGTAAAAAACCCAACTTGATTTAAGTTCTTACGATAACTTAGCCCTCAAAAATTAAGATTTTGGATTTCTTTTGAGTTAATATATTTGGTTCTATGTTCATGTGTTAACTCATGGCAAATCATGACTTGTTTTAAACGTTTTTATAGGGGTTTTCTCCAAAGATTCGTTGAGCTTGCGTGGACTATGGAATATTGAAAATTGACTCCTTTAAAAAAAAGTTCTTTGTTTCCCTGAATCTAACTTATATAAGAGGTTAAATGATGTCAATCAAAAGACAAGATGTATGTTTGGTAAAATTATTGTATTGTATTGTATAGGCTATTGATTTGTACACCTATGAACAAATTATAATGTGTCAAAATTGAATGGAGGGATGAGATATCCTCTCCTAGTAGCTAAGCATGTTGAGTAGCAAAACTCTAGTCTTGATCAAGTGTTTGAACAAGCAGTCTAGTCCTTCTTCAATATCTTGAATTTTGAATTCCATCTCTTCCATCTGTCTCTGGATGCTCTCAATATCCATCACTCCCAAAGCTTCATTTATTTGGTCAAATTCATTTTTGTTTGTGCCCTCCTTGTGGATTAGCTTCGAGATTAAACTTGATCGTGCCTTTGTCCCCATAACATAAGTCAAGGATGATTCAAGAACTGAAATTGTGGCAGATTGGACACTGTTGAATAAATCAATGATTTCTAGTTGATTGTTTCCTTCTGAGATCTTGACATTCTTGAGATCCTTTAAAGCCATTTGAATTGCCCTTTTGTCCTTCTTTCTGGAGGCCAAATACTTTCCAGAGGCATCAGTTGCATCTTTCCTTCTTCGGAGAGATGAAAGAAGCTCTTGCACATCGAACTTGGCCTGGGAGAAAATTCCCTTGGTGGCTGTGCAGGCATCCAAGACCTTGATATATTTATCCAGCACATCATCTGCTAGTTTCTTATTGGATTCTTGGACAGTTGTCAATGAATGTTGAATGTGAGGCATCTGTAATAAGTCATCAACAGATAAATGCAGATCTTGAAGGCCGCTCAGCCTATCTCCTAGAGAAGACAATGAAGTAGAGGCTGCCCCAGTTTCCTTAAGTCTGTTAAGCTGTTCATCCAATTGAGGAAGGAGTGGGTAGGTTCTTGATGGAAAGCTGATTGAGCGAGCATGCTGCCGAGTTCTCATTCTGAAAGGAGAAGATGGTGCCATTTTAATGAACTGATATTGATTAGTTCAACTTCTAAGTTTGTCTTGAAAAGATGCTTGTGAGTTTGGTATCTCTTCTTCTGGCATATGCTTCATATTTATAGTCTCTTTTCCATATTCTGGTGATAACGTGATCTTGATCTGAATGAGACAGCCTTTGCTGGCTTTGTTTTCAATGTTGGCTCAGTGTTTCCCTCCCACCAGTCAGGTTATTGAGAAGTCAGATGAACTTAAGCTTAACAATGGGTTTGTCGTGATCATGTGCTAATAATTAGCATGAAACAAGGTATGCAACTACTATTCTCTTTTGTTGTCTCCCCATGGGATGGATGACAACTCACATTTCTATTTAAGATTGTCATTTATGCTCATTTATCAGCATATGACTGGCTCTGCAAACCTAATATAATATAGGTCATTTATTCAAAACTACCACAATATTTTATTTTCATAATCATGTGCAGCAACTTGAATACAATTGGAATCGTTTTATTATATGTTTAGACATCATCTGCTCACTCACCAAGAACAAACATGTGGTTATGTCATTATAAAATTTGTTTGGTTACATTGAATTATAAAATATGTCTAGGGTTTCTTCATCGTGGTTATGTGCAAATACTAATAATGTAGTTGCACGAGCATCATCAATAAATCAAGGTATTTAATTATTTCTCTCTATCAGAATTGTCTCCCCCACGAGGAATATATTATGCTTCCCTCTCGCTGTCTGTCTGGTCTACATTAACTGTTATAATGCAAAACTGTTAGATATTTCCTTCTTTTATTCAAGTAACATAGATCTGGTGTTTTTCTCTCTTGCAGTGGATAGATAGCTATTTGCATCCCTTGTGAAAATCGGCCACACGCTCTTGACAAATCTCTGTTTTCAACTGAGGCAAACCGACGGTAAGTGTTGCTCTGTTCTTATCTTCTTATTACGAATTATCAGGAACTTCTTCTTTTGGATGGGAAGGCCTATCCTCCAATTGACTTAGCAAATTGAAGGAAGAAAGTTCATATCTTTTTTATCAAGCATCATTCTGGTAGAGCCTTTGGTATTTGGTTTGAAATGTTGTATTAGATTGTTCCCCAGACAAAGAACCTGCCCTCATCAAAGATGAAGTTATGAATGTCTTTGATCACTTTCAGAAAAAGACTTGGAATTCAACACTTGTCATGTTCAAGTCTCCTTGGCTAATGATTTGTAACAATCCAGGGTATAAGATTATTGGCAAGGCCTTTGTGAAAGAGTGTCAGTTTTTGGATGCAGTTCTCATTGCTAACGAATGTAAAGAAAATGAGTGATACATGATGCCATGTTTTGCAAGATTGATATGCTCACTTAATCAGGGATTTTCTATTCTTTGTTATGGCTGTGTATGGTTTCTTCAAGAGGAGTTCTAGAGGGGTAGAGAAACGGGATCATTTGTCCCTATTTACTACGATTAGAAGGAACCTGATCCTTTTTGAAGCACCATTAGGATTGAAAGTCTTGAGAGAAGTCTGAGATGTATCTTTTCGAAAAGCCTTATAACTAGCATAGATTGGCTCAGAATTTTGGCTTTAAAGTGGGGAAATGGAAATCTACCGAGAAGATATCTTAGCCTCTCAATGGGTTGGAGTTGTTGAAAATATGAAGACTAACAATGCCTTGTGGACAATCTTTATCAACAATTCTTTATTTTCTTTATATATTGGGTCTTCCAAACTAACTCACCACCTTATACGAAATGGAAGGATGTGAAGATGAGTAAAATAGAATGGTTGGCTTGGAAGGCTGTCATCAAATCAAAGTATGAACAATTGTTTTTTTTCTTTCTAAGCTGTTGAGTAGCTTTTTGTAGATTAGGAGGCTATAAAAGAATATTAATGATTTTGGTTGGACAAAGTAAGGATTGGTTCCGACTCTTTTGGTTTTTGTCAGGATCTGAAGACCAAACTTAATGAATTATCCTCTAATGGGATGTGTATAGGCTATATATGATTTGACATATTCCTTATTTAATGGAAGTTGGGTTTATGTTGAAAGATGTTTTGGGATGGATGATAGCTGCTGTCAAACTTAAAAGGAACTAGTTACATGAGATAGATCACAATCTTTAATGATATTTAGAACTGAGTTTAATGAATAGCCATTTTATGATATCAATTTGTGAGAAACAAATGCTTCCGTCTTATTTAATAAAAAAATAATAAAATTTAACAGATAAATGATTGATTTGAAAAAGTGATCATGTAAGCATAATAGGTTATTTAAATAATTATTTTTCCACAAATTATAGGAATCCAAAGGTTTTTCTTCTTTTTTTCTAATCATTAAACCTTCATTGCAGTAAAAAGTTGATATGGGGGAACAGACAGACTAGAAGAAATAATATTTCATTATTTGCCAATAAATAATCCTGTACAACAAATGAAATTTAAAAATCTAATGAGCAAAAGATTTCTACTAACCTATTTTACAATAATAATAATAATAATAATAATGTAACAACATCTAAAGGCACATCATCCATGACTTGCATAATATACTTGAGACATCATCATTCCTAATCTGTCTCTACCCTAAACTCTAGCCCCTAACAACATAAGCCTATAATAATAATATTATTATTATTATTGACATATATCAGATAGAGTCTTCTTTACCTTCAAAAGAACCGATCAAATCCATATTTCAAAATCAACAAAATTATGATCAGACCCCATTTCTGCTGCATCCATCTCTTATTGCAAAATTCATGCAACAGCAGCAGCAGCAGCAACAACAAAGGATCTCAGTTGTTGTAGGATGAAATCTCATCAATCATTGGATTTTTAATCTCTTTCATTTTCCTTACTAAGTCGATCTTGTCTATCCTCGTCAATTCGCAACAAAAGCTCCTCATAAGCACCCAACGACTCAGTTGTGAACCGCTCCATCGTCTCAAAAGCCCTCTTCAGACTCGTCTGCAAGCTACTACTACTACTCTTATTTGTATCTCCCTGATAAACCGCATTTCCACCTCCTAACAAAGACAAACCATTTCCATTTCCATTTCCAGCAGCAGACATCAAAACTAGCCTCTTGTCCAAAGCTTGAATCTCTTTCTGCACCTTCCTGTCATCTTTCTCTACACTCCTAAACCTTCTCTCCAGATCCTTGTTAGCTACCATCCTGTTCCGCATTTCCAGCACATCTCTCTCCCACAGATGAAGAACACTTCTCGCGCACTCCCTCATTGAATCCACCACTTCCTTCTCCGATATTCTCTCCATTGCCTGAGCCCACTGGAAACACATTACAAATATTGGAGGCGCCCCTATTCTCCCAGGAGAGAATGGAACTATTCCGTCAGCAGTTTCTTCAGGTACGTATAGAAGGCATTTCATTAGCCAGTTATTCAGTGCCTTTACAAAACCCTTTTGGGACCCAATCCAGAAAGAAAATTTTGATATCCAGTTAAGAAGCTCGTATTCAAGCTGTAAGGTCACCTGGAGACCAGCATCCGTTGGATGCTGCTGCTTCCTCGAAGCAATCATGTCAAGTTTCCTAGCTTGTCCTATCGCCTGACATTGACTACGATGGCATTCAACCAAGGATTTCCAAAATTTTGCCAACCTGATAATAATAAACAACAATAATATACTCAATTTATTCACAGGAAATAGCATATATAAGGGGGCATGAAAATGGAAACCTTACCCTTGAATGAGTTCATTTAACTGTGGCCATAGCTCATCGTCTCTTAACTTATTTATCTTCACAGATATCTTGTCAACAATCTGAATAGCAATCCTTATTTTTGTAGAGAGATTTTTTATGTACATCCTTGTTGCTTCTATTTTGTGGGCCTCGGCACCTCTTTTATCCATGCGTGCCAACTTCTCTGATTTCTGGTCATGTAGTAATCTCATTTTCTCTTCAACCTGCACAAAAATAAGGAAAAAACAAAAACAAATTTGATGAGTAATCTTCTATATAGTCCGCCAAATAGCAATTTGGTTATTACTTTTTTAGGTCCAAATACAAAACTTATGCCCTGTCAATCGAAGTAATTAAGAATGAAAGAATAGCTGCCTATGAGCATGGGAATATTATAAGTAATGAATTGCTCTCTCGAATGCATATCAGCTTAAGACCAGCATGAATCCGGACTGTAAAACAGAACTACTTGTTTTAGTAATATGGTTAATGAATGAAAACTCTCTGTTTCTGCTTCTCATTTAAATGCTTCTCTTTGTCTGATCACTTTCTCTTCTACTCCCCATCTTTTCCCTTGTTATAATCAAGTATGAATCAATATCATTCTGTAATACAGGAAGAACTCAAACTTTATTTGTATTAAAACATTATACAGATCAATAAAATTTCATCATACTTACAACAATTGCACCATTATCTATCTATGCTATAACAATTCTTATAAAGCATGTTTGAATAATCTATAAGGCCATTTGGATTTAATTCAAATAACCCTTTATCCCATCACGAATCACTTCATCAATCTAATCATTCAAATTAAATTGAAGTTAGGACATTACCATGTAAATTCTACAACAATATTAGAACATCCGCTCTAGTATTAGTTGAATCTTGGTCAGATATTGCCCAAATGGGATAAGGAGAACCATTCATCATTAATGATTCCAGGGTGGTTCTCAAATCAAATACTTGACATGTACCAACCGAACTGCCAATTTTTTATTAACTCTTAACAGAATTATGATGATTTTCAAATCACTAGAACACATGGTAGACTAACCAATACCCTCTACAAGTATGCAAACAAAACTATTTCTCCCCACCTGCATATACATGTCAATATCAATGCATATTTTCTATCACAAGTTACTAAATACATGACAAGTGCACATCACATGTCAGAATGATATCGATAAATGTAGGAACTGCAGAAACGAACCACCAACCTTGACTTCATTGTATAATTTCTTCTCCCAAAGAAATAGCTTATGCAATGTTGAAGATAGATTCCCAGATCCCATTCCCACAACCTCTTCAATTTCAGGGCCTTCATTCTCAATCGACGATGCCTCGGCAGCTTTGGAAGTAGAAGGTTGCAAAGCTAATGCCGAAGGTGTCGTTACATGCAACAACTTGGAAGATACTACATTAAGAAATAAGCACCCGCGCAATTAGGAGTTAGATAAATAATTCTACAAATTCCACTAGTACATAATATTGCAGAAACTATGCCAATGACCAATGCAGAGAAGCTCATACCATGATATCCAGCACCTTTCTTATATGGCATTTTCCCAACTTCAAGCAATACCGTGAGATCTTGACCTGATTCAGAAGCTCGCAGAAACTGAGTCTCAATTTCTCTTACAATCTCAGAATCACTGCTCAACCGGACATTGAAAGCTGGAGTATTCCCTCGATCGCCTGAAATCTCCTCCTTATCTACTTTCTTATCAACCACGTGCACCTCATACTCTTGAGGATTATTCTCGGCCGAATTACTTGGCCTGGCACGATACAATGACTCTGAAGCTCTCCCATTTTCATCTGCATCATTTACCACACCCTTCGAGTAACTATGTCCACCGCCAACATCAACAAATTTTTTATCTTCTTGTACCTCTTTAACAACCTCATGCTGAAAATCTTCCTCATCTTCCAAATCTGGAATTCCCTCGACGTCTCTCACATCACCGGAGTCACGGCTAGAGGTATAAGGTTGATAATACCTGTCTTCACTATCGAATGGATTTAGGAAATCCCAAGCAGAAGTCTGAGGCTGTGGGGGAGGAGGAGGTGGAGGAGCAGGAGCCGAACTTGAGGTCGATGCTTCGGATTGCACAGAGGCAGCTGGCCCAACCATAGCCGGAGTAGAAGAATAGCCGTACGGTGCACCACCGAAGAAGTTGCCGTAACCTGAATTACTGTAATACGGATAGGAGCTCTGATTTTGATTTTGATTTTGATTAGCATATTGATAAGGATAATATGATGAAGAAGATGACGATTCGCCCATATAAACAGTCTCTGGAACCATAGGTTTCTGTGCATATACAACCGACGACGGCGCTTTATTCTTAGTGTAACTGATATTGAAATTCGTATTCATATATCCAGGTGGATACGAGCTCAAAGACCCCTCCTGATCGGTATAATTCATCTGTCCGTACGGATGATAAGGAGAATTCTTACCAGAGTGATGAAGATGGTGATGATCATCTTGATGCAGAGATTCAGACCCCGATTCATCCGAATCCGAATCAGAGTCAAGCTGAATATGCGAGCCGGAATTGGAGTGAGAATGACCATGATGATGATTATGATGATTTTCCTCAGATGGAGGAGACCCTGAAGCCTCTGGTTGTCCCTTTCTCTGAGGCGGCAGATTCAGAACCGGTGAAGGCGGCGCACCCACATCAAGATCCTGATCAAAGAAGCGTCTTAGAGACCCACCAACCCCTTTGAGAGAGATCATATAAGCAACATGGGAATCCGCAAGTGAGTATCTTAATCGGATAGCTTGTTCAAGAAAGGCGCATCTATCACGGCAGAGGGCCACAGCCGGTAGGTCGTCTAGCTTGGAGCTGGCACAGCCCATCTGTAAACCCTAATGAGAGATTGGACCCAGAAAAAATAAAAAGAAAAAACTGGGTATGGTAGAGTTGGAAGTAAGTAAGGGAATTAGAAAGGAATTAAGAAGAAAGACATGAAATTTAGGGTTAGGAATGGAAGGGAGGGAGAGAGATAAGGGAAAGAAGAGAAGAGAAGAGGAGAGGACAGAGAAATAAAGAAGGACGACAGGGAAGGAATCTGGCCAGCGGGGAGTCGGTCGTCGTGTTGTAGCAGAGAAAGAGGGAAAGAGAAAAGGTGAAGAAATTGGACATCGTCGTCTTCGTCGGTGCGTGTGTATGTGTGAGTGCGTGCGTGTAGGCTTCAATATAGTGCAGTAGTAGTATAGCAGAGCAGCAGCAGTACACTGTTACTAATGTGTGTACGCGCGTACTGTAGAAGTTTGCTTTTCGACTTCACTTCTCACCACTTTCTTTTTTTTTATTTATTATTTTCCTTTTATTCCTCTTATTATATTATAGGTCAAGGTGGACGTCTTACGTGAGCAACCAAAATAATTCAAAGCATTATATTTCTTTTTATATTAATAAAATGAATGAATGAATGATACCAAACTCAAACTAATAATAATAATAATAACAATTTTAATATGTTCCTATCATTTATCTTGTATTTTATATCATAAATGAATGGTCAATTTTATTTGACTTAAAGATAGGCATCACAAGAGCAATTTTCTTGTCTCTCCTCCCTAGAGATTGAAAAGATATTTTATTTTTGTTTGTTACGGTATCTTAGTTTGGTCGAATTTTTTATTTTAAATATTTGTAATTTGAATAATATTTTTAATTTTTTGTGGGTCATTTATTGTCTATATCTTCCGACTGTGTTGGACTTAGTAATGCTTTCTCGAGTCCGTGTTCGTCACCTTTTAACAGCAAAAATTATCGTATTTGAAGTTGTTTTTTATTTTTTCAATAATGAGTTATTTGATTTTATCTTGAATATGGAGTTCTTCCTAGATATCATTTTATGATTTGTATGAGTTTCTTAATATTTCAGTCATATATGTAAATGATCGAATAATTTTCAAAATTTTTTACTAAGTAGAAATTTTTTCAACGTTGTTTTATTAGTTTCTTCGACTGTTTTACTTATGACTCTCATTGTTTAGGAGTTTAAATGAGTTTATTCTTTGAGTGACCCTCAATATTGTATGATTGTGAAATCTTATTTATTAAAAATTGTTTATAATTTAATATATATCATCAATTGTTTGTATTAATTATGTATGTTTTATTTTGTATTATTTATTAATTAATTTTTTTAGAAGTAATTCTCAATTAGTTTAATGAGATTTTTTTTGTTAAAAATAATAATTTGATTTGACTCATAAATGCGAATAAGTTATAATTACGATAATAAATTAATACATTTATTTTAGTAAATAAGTTACATTAGCGATTAAGCCGGTGAAACATCATCAATATTAACAATTCAAATAAATTGAATTTAAACATATTTGAATCTTTAACGAATAAGTTGTATGAAACTATCTAAATGATAGATTTCATCTCAAGTATATTCAGGTAAATCTTCTGTGAGAAGCTTAGTCATAACATATACAATATTATTACAAACATTTATAATAACATTTTAGTTTGTACACAGATAAATTAATTTTTCAACAAAACAATCTAGAGTCATGATTTTATTTAATACAAAATTCATTATTGTCGTATCTCATTGTTAAGAATTGGTTTCCAAGAGATCAAACGTGAAAGATTTGATTTTTAAAAAAATCAATTTTAGTGTAGGTCATAACTATGCATATTAGGTTAGTTTTTCATCTTAAAAAAATTCATATTATGTATATATTCAAGCTTGTAGTTTAAGGTTCAAATATATAAGCTTTGTTTCAAATATATGAGATTGTTTCATATATAACCTTGTTTAATTGATTATTAAACTTTTTTTTGGCTAGTTGCTCGAGGCCTAATTTAACTTTGAAATACGGATCGATCATCTTTAAAAATGGAGACTAGTTTCATATATATATATATATATATATATAATATAAAATAATATATAATTGAGTAATAAGTTATTTATTATTTTAAATATTAAATATTGAAATAAATAAAAATTTAAATAAGAATCAATTTAATGTATAAAATACTAATTCGAAAGTTGAGATGAATCAAACTATTGGAGTTCGTAAATAAGTCGGTTTAGTTCAATTTTTTCAATAAAACTTATATTTATAAAAACTACTTGGTTATAACTTATAACCAACCGACTCTACATTCAAATTGACCAGTTATAATTTGAATATAGGTTTGTTTTGTTTAGTCAATTAATTCAAATACTTGTATATATTTTTCTTACAAAAAATAAAATAAAATTCCACAATAAATTTAAAAACATTAATTAAGTTTATTCATGAAATAATATAACAAAACATATTCAACATTATCACATTTAAAATTAAAAAAATATATATTATACTTATTATCTTTAATCAATAGGTTATTAATAAATGTTTATCAAAAGTCTGTTTGGGTTTATTTTTTAAACTAAATTAATTAATTTACATTTAATTTAGACAAATTAAGAATTATTGAGTGGACGGGTTTCAACTTAATACTTATAATTTGACCAACCTTGACTATAACTAACCATTTATGTATATATATTTATCAAGTATGTATGAATATATTATTTTATTTATTTAGTTGAAAGTGATGTATGTATGTAAAATTAGGGCTCATCATAGCCTAGTCTTGCCTCTCCACCA
The DNA here is from genome assembly GCF_907164915.1 of Impatiens glandulifera. Classification (NCBI taxonomy): domain Eukaryota; kingdom Viridiplantae; phylum Streptophyta; class Magnoliopsida; order Ericales; family Balsaminaceae; genus Impatiens; species Impatiens glandulifera. The sequence goes on along the minus strand of NC_061863.1, from coordinate 48,280,202 downwards.
GATAAAACAAGATTTGGGACCCCACCAGCATTATTTAAATTATATACCTTTGAAAAGATTAGTGAATAAATGCAAAGAATCATAACTGAATTTTTTTGGGCAGTGAAAATTTATGACAAAACCCATCATCATGTTTATGTTTGTAAGGTAAAAACAACGTTTATGTTTGTACCGTAAAAACAACGGTAACATATCCATGTAAAAAATAAAACCCAATTTAACATGCTAATTAATTTGTTAAAAACATAATTATATTTTATTAATATGTTTATAAAAACAATTCACACTATTATTATAATAATAAATTAATACAGTTTATAATCAGACTATAGATAAATGATTGTTTCCAAATTAATAGGATTATTATTAAAAAAATATTATGACAAATATATATATATAATATTTAATTATAAATATTCGAGTTTTCGCACACACGACCAATTATGTGAGTGTAACTGTTCGTGTTGTTTGTTAGTGTGACCCGTTTTCAAAATTTGAGTGTTTAATTAAAAAAATTGAAAAAGATGTATATAAATCTTGAAATATTTACTAATGTGTAGAACTTTATCTAATTAAATTATTTAACTTGTATATTTAAATTTAATGAATTAAGTTATTTAATTTATATATTTAAATTTAATCAAATATTTTTAAATATACGTAAATAAATTTGATCACATTTTTTTTTTATTAACTTCTTAGATATTTTATATTTGAATAAAGTTAAAGATATAATTTATTTTATGGGAGTTAAATAATTTATTTTAAATTGTTCGCATAAATTACATCATAATTTTATGGAAATAAAATAATATGTTATATAATTCATAAAATATAATTTATTTTTATTTATATATAATAACATTTAATTACCATTATTTGAGTATAAACTAGTCAAGTAATTGTTTTAGTTTTCTGTGTCAAATTCAAATAAAAATCACTATTTATGTTACAAAATTGACTTGAACACTAACATGATGGAGTTGAATCTAAATTTTATTTAGAGGGTGGTACTTAATTTAATATTATAAAAAAAGAAATAAGTTGGAACTAATTATATAAAGCAATATTAAAATATATCAAGGACAATATTAATAAAATAGATTATATAATAGTATACAGTATCAACACAAGTGGGAATTTATTTATTATTATTATTATTGATCCCACTTGGAAACGTGTTTTCTCTAAGGTGTAATAAGATGGTGACATATATTATACAATATTAAAAAGTGACTTTTATCTAATGGTTCTTGGTCGTTGCATCTGCCTGCTACCACACTATTATATATTTTGAACTAATGATATTACATATTGCAAGGTACATGTAAATTCAATAATAATGAAGGTATTCAAAGGGTGGTTTAGTGTTGAATATATCAAATCGGAATTCAGAATAAGATACTAGTCAAGTTTAGAAAAGATAGATTACAAATGAACAAACAAATCAATGAATCAAAAATTAAATTATATGATTAGTTAGGATATAAAACGATCTATTATGATCAAATATGTTATATATATTCAAATAACTGAACCAATTTAATTCACATTTGAAGTATATTAATTAATATTAAGGTGTACCAAAAATTCATATGTATATACTAACTAAATTTTTATATTTTTGTTTAATACGATAATTTTGTTTAAAAATATTATATAGTGGTATTTTTATAATAGTTTTATTTAATTAGTTATTTTTAAATGGGTTTAAAACACGTCAAATATGAATTATCGAGTTTATATGATCAGATATTTAAACAACTATTAAATCATATCAATCCATTTTTATCGAATGTAAGTCGGAACGGATCTAGAAATTAATGTTTAAGTGAGTTTGAATTTTTTTTTTAACGTGGACTTAAAGAAAATAAAAGAGAATTATTAATAAAACAAGTATATGAATTTAAATTTTATTTTATTCTTTTTATTTGGTAGAATTTGAGAAACAAAATATTGAAAAATATAGAAAATTAAGGTGTCATTTCACAATCTTATCTTAATTAACTCTCATCAATCATAATGTATGTAGATTCACCCCTGAAATTAAGGTCTCTAAATACTATATTCAAATTTTACACTTTAAATGTTTTTGCACATTAAATTGTTTTAAGAATACAAATTTAAATTTTGAATACTATTAATTTTGTAATACTATATATATATATATTATTAGTGATTAATTTCCATCCAACCAATCCATTAAATGATGATCATGGCATGAATCAATTAATCTTCTTGAACACTTGCAAACTCGTGATATGTTTTAAGGTTTAATTAGGGCTTTGATTTGACATAAATTAACATTAATAAATGGATGTGAGTTTCCAAGAAAAGAATACAACAATGTCTTAGAGAGTGGGCGGCTAAGTTTGACCCGTAAGTAGTTATCATACCCAAAAGCCCTTTGGCTTGAATAAAAGAATCTTCAAACATGGCTTATAATCTCTAGTCATTAATTAATTCTATGTAAATTTCCTATTGCCTTTAATTCAACTGTCAACATTTCTTCTCCTTCTTCTTTGTTTCTTTCTGTCTTTCTAGTCAACCATTTTAATATGTAAACCTTGTTCCAATGAAAGTGCCCAAGGAATCTGTCCAAGATTGTTTGTTTGTATGTTTAATTTGTTTGTTTTATAGTAAACTAGCATTAACATCTTTAATTCGACTTATAACAAACAATGGTATTTTTTATCATTAACTCGTTATGTTTTCGTTTGAAAATTATCGCAGATTCTTAGAACAATAACGGCGGTATTTATTAAGTGAATTAGGCTTAAATCAATAAGGATGGTAGATGATGTCCATTAATGACGATGGTGATGTCTTGGTCCTGAATTTATATTATTTAACAACCATATTTTGGTACTGTCACTAAAGAATATTAACAGTCGTTAATGATTAACCGGGAAACTACCTACATGTGCCACGGTTAATCATTATTAGTACGTGACGAAAATATTTAATTACCGGCACTTTTTTACTGGGGTAAGCAAATAATGAATTTAGGTTTAGTTTGCTCACCCTAATAAAAAAAAAATGGGTTGGTTTAAAAAAATAATTGATATTTTACTTTATTTATTTTAAGAAAATATGTAGTTACTAACTGTATTTTGGGATGAGAAGAAATATAATGTAAATCACATCTACTTACTATTGTATTTATGTCAGATTTTATTGTTGCAATTGTTGGAAAGGTAATAGACTTTAACCGGGGACATGTCTTATGTCATAATTGATATATGAGGATTTTGATTATGGATTTGAAGATATTAAATATAATATGAAAAAGGTGATTGTCATAAAATCACAATGATAAAACAAGTATTATATGTATAATGATATTTTTTTTATCTAAATTAACTATAATAATACGAGGATAAGACCTAATTTATATTATCACTAATGTATTATGCTACTTGATCGAATTAAAAAGTGGTTCATTATATTGTTAATAACATGTCAATTCTTATAAGAAACACATGTGATTGGTAAGAGTAAATTAAAATTGTTAACAATTTCGTTAAGAACATTACTGAAATTATTGTACTAAATTGTTTGAGTGTATTGTACTACTACAACTAGTCAAGAAATAATTGAATAATCATTTAATTATATAAGAATATTCTTATTGTCTTTTGTTGTAACAATTATTGATAGAAATGTTTTTACTTGTCAAAATTATAAAATATAATATATCTATTTGTCAAAAATATGTTATTGAAAAATTTTCTATAGCATTATTTTAAAATTTGTCAAAAGAATATTTTTTATTTATCAAATTTTAACTTAAAATACTTTATCTTATAATTCAATCATACTTTATATCAAATACAAGCAAAATCATTTCACTTTTATTGTGACAATTTTTAAAATTGATTGTAATTTTGAGAATGATTATGACAAAATAACATAATCAAAACATGAATAAATACTTAGATTAAATGTGAGTTATCAGTATATATAATAAGAATTACAGAATTTGATTTCAATACTCTAAAATAAATGGGTGTAAAGAGTGAAGGTGAAACATGCACAAATAAGTTACATTTTCCATTGTGTTAGACTTCTTAACTTCCTCATTAATTGGCCATACAATGGGCTATATATTATATTTCACTAATAATCATCATGTGTTTAAATGTTAGTTATAGACAATAAAAAAACACAAGGAACCTAATGTGTCACATATAAATAAAAATATAATCATTAATTGTTATATCATAAAACAATATTGAAATGAGTTTAGATAATAAAGATATATACAAATAGGGAAAGTTATGTATCAATCTTGCAAACTCAAGAGTTGATTTCCTAATGAATTAATTAATCCCAAAAGTTGAGAAAAAAAAAAGTTTATTTGAATATTTTAGAGGTGAAATTTTGATCATAGACATAATATATATTCCCATATAGATATTCAATCACCTCAAGTAAAAAAAACATTCTAGGATTTAGATATTATGTTTATATAGTACACATGTGTTATTAAGTCTGTATTTTAATTTAATAACTGTCTATAAATTGAACTATTCTGAATAGTTTATATAAGCAAGAGATAGATCGGTAAGGATTATTATTTTTTTGGTCTAACATAATTCTTAAATTCGATCAATCTTTCAAAAAGATTAACAAACATCAATTATTCCAAAGTCAAATTACATATAATTTGTATTAATTATGTTAGTCGATAATTTAAAAACAATTTTATCTCACTATAGTAGTTCAAATGAAAATAATATTTATTAAGAAACGAAACCTATTATAACTCTATTAATTCTTCATCTCTGAACGATATTTTGATGAATAATTAGGCATATAAACTCTGAAAGTATGCTTTATTGTATGTAAATAAAGGTAATGTATACTTTAAAAAAAAAAAGAAAAAAAAAAGAATTCTTAATGTATAAGATATGGATCCGCACGTGATATACACGAAGAGTTATGGTAAAAAGAGAAAAAGAACGGATCTAAAAGAATATCCAAATTAATTACAAATATTTTTTTAAAAGAAAGTAGCAATAGCCAAGTAATGTGAGGGGGATCTTCTTTTTTTCTGTTACCCCCTTCTTTAATCATTTTGGTCATATAGAATAGGACTTTTATAAAGGATAAAGGAGAGGTGATTGGTTATTAATGACTGTCAATCTAATTTTCTTAATTTCTTTCTTTTCTTTGTAACATAATATATACATTATTATTATTATTATTATTAATTTTTTAATGTCAATACTATATACGTGATTTTCTTTTGTTAAAAGAAATTTAAAAAATATTAATATATAGTAATAATATATATATATATATTTTAAATAAATAAATAATATTTTAATTAATGAATTAAGCAATATAATTATTAAATAATATTTAATTATGTTAAAATTATTTTTAAAACTTTTCTCCAAACAAGCTAATAACACAGAAAAAAACAAAAGTACTCTAAGGTCACCAAACATTCTCGAACCATGTAAGGAACTAATGTTAATGACTTTTTCATTATATACATACAAAAAAATAAACCTAAGTTATTTTCGGTTTGAATTATTTAAATAATTTTAAATAACTTATCATAATTTAATCACATTAAAATTTATAATAATTTATGTTAATTATATATTTATATATTTTATATTTATTACAAAAATAACTTAATTTTAAGAATAAGATTCTCAATCCAAATAAGGACAAAATCAGATTATGGAATAATTTTCTCCTTGTAATTTTTTGAACTTAAAAATGTTTAATACTAAAAACGTTTAAGACGCAAAGATAGGAAAAATGTGCTCAATAAAGAGAAAATGTAACAAACAATTACCGTCAATTGAATGTACATTATCTTAAGGATGGTAATTTACTGAAAAATAAAGAGTATGAAAATATAGTAAATTGGTCAGTTAAAACAATAAGGGAGCTCATAAAATTTTATAAATCAAAGACTTATACTATCAAGAGCAATTCTAACCGTAGAGTAAACGAAGTCTGGAAAAATAATATAGAAAAGAAAACAAAGGATCGTGCTTATAAAGGAAAAATCTACTTGAGACGATGTTAAAATAAAAGTGAAGGTATTTTGAATTTAAATTGCCAACTGAAATAGAGAAAATATGTGTTAAGAAATGAGAAAATGTAGTGATTGAAAATTACATAGGAAAAAACAAAGTATCATTCACAGTCACCAAAGAAGGCTTAATGAAACAATGGGAATAGAAGAGATTAGAGAAGGTTTCCGCAAATAGACATGATCTCTATTTTCCGCAGTTCAAGAAAGGATCAAACTTGAATGATATTCTAAAACATGGGCATACTTATGTTGAATCCAACTGTATGAAGCTGGAGAGATCGATAGTCTAATTAAAGAATTGAACTTACTAAGAAAACCAAAGGAAACAACTCATATATGGTTTAAGCTTTCAAACATTCATCACACATGTACAATGTAGAAGCTCTAAGTCACTTTGCAAGATTATTGAGGAAACCATTACACATGGACTCAATTACAGAAGGAGGATAACAACTTACCTTTGCTAGAATAAGCATTAAAGTGCATCCTCGAAATACGCTGCCAAAAAAGATGACAGTAGTTGACATGAAAGGAAAGTCTACAGTAATGGAAATCTCATATGAATGGAGGCCACACATGTGTATTTTCTGCAATATTTTTCAATATGTTGCACTAAATGTGCAAAAAGAATTGAGAAATAACAGAAAATCTTAAAAGCCAGGAAGAAAAAAGCAGAAAAATAAAACGAAAAAATCAAGGATTAAAGAGCATATTGGGGAAGTTAAAGTCCATCAACAAGAAAAAAAATACAGATGAATAAATGAGAAAGAATAAAACAATTATGTAGATGAGAAAAAGCACGGTAGAATCAGATAATAAAGAAAGCAATGAAATTAATGAAACATGGAATGTTGAAGAAGATAAACCTAAAGACAAAGAAGATGAAGAAGTAGAAGATGAAATCAAAAATATAGTAGAGGAGAAAAGCGAAAAGGAAACTAAAATTGTTGATTCTCAAACACGTAAAATTGAAGCAGAGAAAAATAGTGACAAAAATCCTTAAATCCAAAAGAATACATTTATCATATTAGTACGGGTTCATATAGAGAAAGATTAAACAATGTGAGCAAACATACACTATCATCTAATTCAATTCAATCTCACTTCATGAAGAACGAGAGATGAAAGGGACGTGGAAGAAGACAATATAGGCGGACATGGAGACAACACATGTTGAGATAGATAGATTGTAGTCTTTGTTCATTATAATATGTGTTTGTAATGTGGTTTGAATACTACAATTCATAAATTTTTTGGTCTTTTTTTGTTATCTTACCATCAAAACTAGGGTTTGTCTAATTTTGATTATTGATCCTCTCACTTTTTGAATTTCTTAATGAAATGGTGTTAAACCATTTAAAAAAAAAGTCTCGCAATAATAATTCATATATTAATATCATTTTAAATCTTCTTAACCTTCTCAAAATCACAACAAATCAATATTTTTAAATAAAACAAAATTTATTTAAAAATTCACTATAGTTCCAAAAATTATTTTATCATAATTATATTGAATAAAAGAATGTAATAAATAATATATAATTTTAAGGTGATATATATATATATATATATATATATATATATATATATATATATATATATATATATATATATATATATATATATATATATATATATTAAATTGTTTAAACAACTAAAAATATAAAATAAATTAAGAGAACATCTTTAAATAAACCAAATATTGATTTACATAAAAAATGAAAATCAAGATTGATCGAACTCTAGCTACCATTTTAATATTCTTTGGAGCTCTACGGTTTTGTCACTACGGGGCATTATCGATATTTTTAAAAAGCTCAGAGGAGGTATGTTTTTGTTATTATTTTATTTTATTTGTTATATGGTATCTTGTCTTCATTTATGTTTTTCATCATGTTCATGTAGTTATGTATTTATAACATATTAATTTTTTTAATAAATTATTTTAAGAAAACAATAATAATAATTACCGAAAGAGTTTGAATTCAAATAGTTTTAGATGAGAAAAAACGGTACAATTTAGAAATTACTGTGGATATATATATAAGTGGTACATAAAAGTAATTTCTACTGATTTTGTGGTACAAGTACTTTGGATTTGGAAATCATGACCATGTGTGATAATATTAATAATAATAATTTTCAAATTAAATAATAATACTGTACGGATTGTCGGGCAACTTTTATGTTTAATGTTGTAATGAATTAGTTAAGTCATAAAGTTTTTACTATAATTAATTATAGTATTGTTAATTAGGTTAACCAAACTTTTCAAACCTAGCTAATGGGCCGGACTATCATACCAAAATTGGTGTTAGGCTCGATTAGGGATGCTATTAGTTATATTTTGGTACTTTTTTTTTCATTTACCAAAAATTAAAGTATACTTTTATTTTTTTCATTATTTATTTTTATGTCATTTCTGCACCAAGAGATTAAGAGTTAGTTTACTTAGGCAGAGTTGGATTGAGTTTTTTAAATAATTCAAACAAAAATAAACATTATTTTACTATATTTTTATTCATTCATCACACTACTCAAATTATAAATTAAAATAAAAAAATATTTTTTATTTTAAATTATTATTTTTTAATTTATTTATATATATTAATAAATTTTAAATTTATTTACTAAAAATAATCATAACTTCCTCAAAATCATTAACCATCATTATATTTTTTCCAATCTCTAAATTTTTAAATAATCTCAATCCAAATAATGCTTTATATACTTTATATTATTTATTTCAAGTTATTCAACTTCTTCTACTCCTAATGTATGTTTTTGATATATAGTTGCATGTTTGATATTTTTAAACCTTCAATTTCTTTCTTTCTTTATATATATATTTGTAATCATATTAATAATGAATATAATATATATATATATATATAATGTTATGTATTTAATTATATATATTTAAAAATATTAATTATTTTAGATTTTTGAATAATATTTTATAAATCATCAATAATATATAACTTACTACTTAATTATATTTTATAAGTTTAAATTTTTTACTGAATATAATTTAAATTTTTATTAACTTAATTATATTTTATAAGTTTAAATTTTTTACTGAAAATAATTTAAATTTTTATTAACTTAATTTTAAATATTAATAAATTACTTAAATTAAATTATATTGAGTTATAAGTTTTTTTTAATATAGAATTTTTATATTTAATTTTAAAAAAATATAAGAAAAAAAATTATTAACAAAAATATACATAATTATGGATTTTTGAAAGGTCAGTTTTATATAAATATTTTATTATTTAAAAAAAATTACATCTAAGAGTTAGTTTGATCTATATTTTTTGAGATTTTGTTCAACAAAATAAAAGAATAAGTTATTTGATTAATTAATTAATAATTAAATAAAATTATAAAAATAAATAGAATTAGAAAATAAAAATATTAGGCAAACTCGACTTAGGCCTTGTTTGAGAAAGTGGTTTTTTTGGATTTTGTCTAGGTTTTATCCAAAAAAACCCTTGTTTGATAAAAAGTAGGAAAAAACTGGTTTTTAAAATTTAAAGACTAATTTGCCCTTTGACTTTAGAAGATATGGTTTAGGTGAGAGAATGTTGGTTTGGAGAGAGAAGATAAAATTAGAGGGTAGTTTTGGTATTTTAATGATAAAATTATTTGATTTGATGGTTGATAAGATGTTTGGGTTTTGGGATAAAAACTGGGTTTTATCCCAAAAACCCCTTCATCAAACGAGGCCTTATTAACTTATAAGCTGAATCAAATAAAGCCGTACAAAAGATATATATATTCTTCCAAATTTATTGTTGCAAGCAAACTAGCTTTTGGAATTGATGTATCTTGTAAGAAGACTTGTCTTGTATGAAGACATCAATTTGTGTTTTTCTTTCTTCTAAGAAAAAAATATACTTACAATCATGACTTGTACTATAGTTAAAGATATTTTTAATTAGTGAAAATATTTTTCTAAGAATTATTATTGTAGATAATATTTTTGTATTTAAGAATTTGTTCTTTTTGGGTTTTTAAAAAAATTTAATCAAAATTAATTTTTTAATTAATTAATTCTTAACCATTACAACACTCATTTAATTAACTAAAATACTAAAATATCATCTATTTTAAATTATTATTTTTTATTTTATTTATATATATTAATACTCTTTAAGTCTTTTTATCAAAAATAATCATTACCTTTTTAAAATCATCACCGGTCATTATTTTTTCTTTCTTAATATTTAAAAAAAAACTCCAAACAAGGCCTAAGTGACTAAATATTTCGAAATATTTCGAGCTCACATATATGAGTTTGAAAATGGTTAGGTACAAATTATATATTTTTTTATTTGATATAAAAGTTATTGAAATATATGATTTTTAAAGTAAAAGATAGATAAAGAAAAATATATATATAAGTAATTTTTTATTAAAAAAAAAGTTATTGTATATTTTTAGATGACACATTTTATTTTATTTTGTCAAATGATAATCTTTTAATTTTTTCTTGGTCACTTTGACCAAAAGAAGATACCAAAATAGCTTTTGAGCAATTGAATGTAATTTAATATTTTCTAGACAATTTTGTAGGATGGTTGGTTACTTGGTTTGAATGAAATTAAAATTTATATACGAACATGAATAGTATATATCTATATATAGTATAGGTTGTTTAATGAATGAATGGTGTCTCAAATTAATTCGTCTATATAAGGAGTACTACGTAGGGCCCATGCATATGCATGCAATTTAGCTATATATGGTGGTGTGTCTATCGTCTCTCTATACATTAAGTTTAATTCAGCTCTTTTTTTCTTCGTTTTATTATTTATATACACAGAGCCGGGTCCTAGGTTTGGGCTGCCCTAGACCCCGGTAGAAAAAGTTCAATATACATTTTGTTGTCTTAGGTCTAGTTTTAAAAATTCATTTAAAAAATTATTTTTTTTTTTGAGATTTGAACTCATAACCATATTAAAACTCTAATTTTTTTATCTTGAACGAACAAGATACAACAATTTATGTTTAAAATTACAATAAATTTAAGTAAATAGTTTGATATTTTTAACCAATTGGTTGTCCTGGAAAGTGAGATGCCCTAGTCCGAGGGTTTGCCGGACTTACCCCTATGTATACCTTGGATATAATTTAATTTATTTGTTCCAGCTTATTATAGTTAGATAAGAGAGAATAAGAAAATTGTGTTTAAACAAAAAAAATTATATATATATATATTTAATTAAATTTTGTGTTATGTAGAAGATATTATTATGAATAATAATATTGATGTATAGATAAATATAGGCATAGCTAGCTAGGTATATATAGGATCTCCCAACTAGTGCAAGTTGTTCACATTTCCCTCTCACATGATCAATCATATAATATCGTCGTCCTTGCTCCAACTTTATTTAAAATTAAACGGGTTATGATCATTTAACTGCCATTTATGGGTCGGGTGGGGCGGGTTTTTATTTTTTATTTTTTTTTGTATTTGATATATATATATATATACTTTATTGCTTTCTTCTGTGTAGCTAGCTAGTAATCATTTTTTATTCTTTTTCACCCAACTTTAGATTATAATTATATATTCTCTTTTGTTTTTATAATATATAGTGCTCAATCACTTCACGTGAAATAATAAGAGTTGACTCCCATTATTGATTTCCATTCATAGTAATTATATAAAAAGTCATCAGAATTGGACATTATTTTTTTACAATATATATATATTTGCTAATTAATTATTTAAAAAAATTATAGGTCACTTCAGTATTACTATAACCGACTATTTAAACATTTGAATGCGGATAATCTTTTACTGATTCGAATTCACTAAAATAACTTTAATTAAATGATTTTTTGCTTTGGTTAATTATATATATATATATATATATATATATATATATATATATATATATATATATATATATATATATTCTTTGATAAAAATGTGCTATAATAATTGACATAAATAATTATAAATAAAAAAGGACCACTCCAACGCTCCCTCCAACCTTCAACACCAATAATCAGTGATAACTGGGCCCTAAATTTCAGTTTAGTGGACTGGTAGGGCACAAGCATTTGATTATTTGGACCTTGTTTGAAGTTGGTTAGGAAAAACGATATTTATCGTCATTTTATTAAAAAAATCACAAAAACGAGAAAAACGGACTTGTTTGAAGTTGGTTATTTGGGAAGTTTTATGGAGTTTTTGTAAAAAGAAATATAGTTTAATAAAGAAGTACGAATTATTTGAATTTATAATTTGTTGAATTACTATAATATTGTTTTGTATTTAAAATTTATAAAATTAAAATAAAGGTATTTTAGTAAGTTATTCGATATTTATAATGATATTGATGTTTATAAAAATAAAATAATTTTTTTTTTTAAAAAAATGGGTCAAACGAGCAGTGTCTTACAGTTTCAAACTTTCAATTAATTGTCAAAATTTCATTTCAATCAACTAATTAATAAAATGTCCGAAAGCCCATCCATTCCATCAAAGATATATTATACCATCTTTTTTAAGACAAGGCCCAAGCCCATCCAATTTAATCAGCTTTATTAAATATAAGGTTATTTCAATTTGAATAAGAGTAATAATTCATGTCTATAAATTTTTAACTTTTTTTTTATAGAGAATGTTTACTTTCATGAGTGGATTAAAAGTTTAATATGTGATAAAATTTATAGACCATAGGTCGTAATTGATTTCTCTTTAGGTTTATCGATAGATAGTAGAAAAACATAAACTCCACACCCACATTAAACATTTCTATCCAGGTCAAGTTCAGATTCAGATCAAAAATTGGGAGATCCAATAAATATAAGATTAGAACAACTTAATGAATCGTTCTTCATTATAGATCCATGTATTATTTCCGCAACTAAAATTTCTCTCAATTTATCGACGTAAAATTTTATGATTATTAACTTAATGAATAAATAAAGATAAAAGACTACCAATTCTAATATAATATCTTGAATTCAATAATGAGTATATAGAACACTATTTCAATTGCCCTTACATTTCTAAAGTAAAGAGGAAGAGGGATTGACTATCCTCATTAGGTAAAAGATTTTTATGGGTGTGCATATTCCTCTATTAAACATGGGTCTAGAATATATATTTTGTTTAAGTCAAGTCCAAAATTTATAAAAAAAAATTGATAATTTATTTTTCCTAATATTAGTAAACTAAATAAGGTTTTAAGTTTATTTTATATCTTATATAGACAAATTTTCTCAAATGATTCTATTAATTTTCTTATTATTACTTTACTTCTACTAGTAAATTAATTAATTAAGAAAATAAAAAAAATGTTCGCCGCCGAAAAGGAAAGAAAGAAGAAGACGGGATTCTCGTCAACTGAGAGCTGTCTGTCTGTTTTTCTCTCTCTAGACTCCATCAACTTCATCTCTGGAGCATGAGGAATTCTCTCTGTAGGTAATAATCGAAACCTTTTACTTTATTCAAATCTCGTTAACGATCGATCGATCGATCTATCAGATCAAAAGTCAATTGAATCGAAAACCATCAATCAATGGCTAGACGAACCCTACCCCTCCTGAAGCAACTATGCCGTCCTCTCCTAGATTCATCATCTAGGTCAAGCACCATCCGGAACGTCACCTACATGCCTCGACCAGGTGACGGCACTCCAAGGCCGGTAACCCTAATTCCCGGCGACGGAATCGGCCCTCTCGTAACCGGCGCAGTTGAGCAGGTGATGGAAGCGATGCACGCACCTGTTTACTTCGAACGCTACGATATTCATGGTGATATGAAGAGCGTTCCGACAGAGGTAATCGATTCGATCCGCAAGAACAAGGTATGTTTAAAGGGAGGTCTAATTACTCCAGTTGGAGGTGGTGTTAGTTCACTTAATATGCAATTGAGGAAGGAACTTGATCTGTATGCTTCCCTTGTTCACTGTTTTAATCTTCCTGGTTTGCCTACTCGTCATGAGAATGTTGACATTGTTGTGATTAGAGAGAATACTGAAGGAGAGTATTCAGGATTAGAACATGAGGTTGTTCCTGGAGTTGTAGAAAGCCTAAAGGTATCAAATTTGGTTATACCCATTGGGGAAATTGTGTTTGTAATAACTAAACAATAAGCAATTTGTGCAGGTGATAACAAAGTTCTGCTCAGAAAGGATTGCAAAGTATGCGTTTGAGTATGCATACTTGAACAACAGGAAGAAAGTAACAGCAGTTCATAAAGCAAACATTATGAAACTTGCTGATGGACTGTTTCTAGAATCATGTAGAGAGGTTGCAAGCAAGTATCCAAGTATTCACTATGATGAGATTATTGTCGATAACTGTTGTATGCAACTTGTTTCAAAACCCGAGCAATTTGATGTTATGGTAAGCAATATTATGATGATTGGTGATTACCCTTTTGAGCTGTCTCTGAAAAGAAAATGGTGATTTTGATAATGTCAGGTGACTCCGAATCTGTATGGGAATCTAGTTGCGAATACCGCGGCTGGAATTGCTGGAGGGACTGGTGTGATGCCGGGAGGGAATGTTGGAAGTGATCATGCTGTATTCGAACAAGGTGCGTCTGCTGGAAATGTGGGAAACTTGAAGGTTTTAGAACAGAAGAAGGCTAATCCTGTTGCATTGCTTCTGTCATCGGCTATGATGTTAAGACATCTTCAGTTTCCTTCGTTTGCGGATAGACTTGAAACTGCAGTGAAGACTGTGATCAAAGAGGGCAAATATCGAACCAAGGATCTTGGCGGAGTCAGCACTACTCAAGAGGTTGTTGATGCTGTCATTGCTAATCTCGATTGAATTTGAGGCACTAAACTAAGTCATCATATTTTTATACTGTCGTGTCAATAAATACATCATTGGTTAAGGCAATTGATTTGGCGTTTTTTTATATCATATTCTTGTTTAATAACTTCCCCAAGTTAATTTGTGTCTTGGGAAGAAACACTTCTAGCTTTTGAAGATGAGTATTTAACATAGCAGGATTGCTTCTTTGCTTGGTTGATTGTTTAACAATTATTTTTCAGTATTTTTGTTTGTGGAATGTGGAAACATAGATTATTCTAACTATGGGTAAATATTCAAAATTGAGTTTTTAACATTTTAAAATAATGGCTCAATTGTTATTTTAAAGATCAAGATTTGGTTGTAACTAAATTGATAAAACCGTTTAGAAACGTTTTTCTAATTAGTTTGTGTTAAGCTTGAATTATAACTTGACTTTCTGAGTTTTTTTATTTCAAGAAATTAGTTCTTAATTGTTGGAACCGAGTGGGGAATTCTATAATCAAAGGGCAACGAAAGAGTTTTGTAGTGGAGAATTTGAGATGAGGGGAAAAGAAGAATCAAGTGTGAGAAAAAAATATTGCTGGTCTATACCAAACAATCCAAAGGTTCAAAACCTAAAATAAAATAAGAGTGAAGAACTTTCACAAGAGAATTCAAATATTCATTTTCATGGGTTCTTGGGGAAGAAAAATCAGTCTTATATAGTTGTTGTCTTGCCCCCACAATATTCAAAATTATTGTTGTAATAACATAACATAATTCGGTTTGAGAAATATAAGAAAAAGAAACAAAATAGAATATTAAAACAAAAAACAGAAATGTAGTCCAAGTGCACACTATGACCGATGAAGGTGCTGAATTATTCTAGGACCGGTGCATTAATTTGAAGACCAAAGTTTCTTACATTTATAATTGAAATTGTAGTTAGATAAGTATTTTTTTTTTTTTTTTGAGATTTACGTATTCTAATCTCAAATGTGTGGGTGGGTGACTAAAATAATGTAGAATCGAAGATTTGATAAAATTTAAAGGCAGATAAATTTTGTATTTATTTTTTACATAATTTTGTGTATCGTTTACCAATTTAATATATTTGTATTTTATTTGATTATATTTTTTTTAGATATTTGCGTTCAAAACTGATAAATACGGTTTAAATATCCTAAAAAAATGTGTGACGGTGTAAAAAATGATTTTTTTTTTATAAATATGATAAATTAATTAAAAAAATGATAAATATTATGTTAACACTATATTTATGGAGGACCTAGCTATTGATCTCATCTTTCCTAGTTACCAACTAAATCTCCTAATATCAGTTATGCTACTTTATTGCCAATTCTTATCTGGCTTGAGCTCAGAACAAAGTCTGATCGGATGGCATTTGAGTGGAGTTATACGAATTAGTTGCTCATCCTTGATGAATCAAAGATCATCATTCTTACAGAATAAGCGTAAATCATAATTCTAAATGCATTAAGTGGAAGAACTATGGTACTGTATAGATATGAATTTTAGAAGATGGAAATTCTCTGATTTGATGTAGAGGATATGAGTATAGATTCTGTGACACACCAAGGTCAAGCTTGGGGCAGTATTCAAACAGATTCTTGCATACATACACATAAACAAATGTGCTTATCTTTTAAGTGTAAACATCATCAAATAGAGATAGCATCTTGCTATGAGTATTTAGGAATAATAGATAGAACCTTATGTATAATTATTGAACAGATAGTGAAAAGTGATTCCTATTTCCTAATGAATATATATAGTTTAAATCCATCCCCTGAATATATAAAGTTTATGCTGTCAATGTGTAAACTGTCACAACATTCATAATCAGCTTTGATCTATTCTTGTGTGACTGACTGACTGATTTGCAGATTAATAACCATTCCAAATATGTTGCAGAATGCTCCATTGTTCAAACACATGGAATCGAATATAGAATCAAGGTGCCTAGTCAAAATAGAAGTATTTATAGGAAGGAGTGGTAACTGGTAACATTCTTGAACATTCTTTGTCTATTTGTTGCAGGGTAAAAAGTCTGAATTAGGAGTTGGCCTAGAAAGTGCAGGGTATTACGAAAAAGGGTAATAATCAAGAACATTTCTTTATTTATTCTCATATACATTATAACATTGTCTACAATAAGTTAAATTTATAATTGTTGCAACAACAAGCTAATTAAATGAGAAAATAACCATGTCTTGCATATTTTGATGTCGGTGTGGGAACGTGACAACGTGTGTCATGCTCTTGCTGCGGGGCCGAGGTTCTGCCACAGGTGGTGGTCTAGGCAGTGTACACTTTCCTGTAAGGAGATGACTGTCCATTTATGGCAAGAGATTTTTCTTACCTATCCTTTGTTTGTTCTTGTGGTTAAGCCAAACAGTTGGTCAACTTGGGGCGGATGTTTGTTCTTCACACTATCTAGAATTCACTCAAAAAATATCTCCAAAGCGTCATTTAGATATAAATTCATATGCTGTATTCGATAACCCGAAACCCTAAACTCTAAAGGTGTAAGTATAAACGATGATAGGTTTGATAGACTATTTTAGATTAAGAATTGAAATTAAAATTAAAATTAAAATTAGAATTTCAACTGAATTCAAACAAATGTGTTTTTATAATTAGAAATTGTTATTTTAAATATATTTTTATGTTTTCTAAAATAAAATATATTATTATATTATCATTTATAACCTAGTTAAAAGGTCAATAAGTTGAACCCATATTTTGTATTTTGAAGAGTAATTTATTGAATTGATATTTTTTTAAAACACTTATTTTTTTTCTTAAATTTATATTTTTAAATAAATTTGAAGCTTAACAAATAATTTTTGTTTGAAAATATAAAATTATTTTTGAATGAATAATATTGTGTCTTGTAAATAAAATAAATAATAATTTTATAAATAGGTTGAATTTTAAATAATTTAATTTATTATTAAAATATTATTTTATTTTTATACTAAAAATATATATATATATATATATATATATATATACATATATATTAGTTTGTTTGTGCATAAATAAAATTAATAAATATTAATTTTAATTTATTTGTTTTTTATGTTAGGATTAAGGAAGATAATGATAGAAAAAATATGAGATTATTTAACAGTACAAAAATTCTAAATGACTGAGAATATGCAAAATTCTTTCGGCAAATTACATTTGAAGATGGCAAAAGACTACTATAAATATCAGATACCAAAGCATTCTTTTCCAAATTACATCTGGAGATGGTAAGAGACCACTATAAATATCAGAAACCAAAGCAGCCTAAGAGGAAGAAGAAAAAAAAAAAGAAAAAAAAGACGAAGGCTGAAATAATATTCTCAACTTTTGTCTAAATTTTTCACTTTTTCGTATGTAAGATTGTTCGAAAAGTTTCTATCATTTTAAAAAAACATTTAAAAGTTTTCATTTTATCTTAATTCAATTTATAAATTTCAATTAGATACATTTGAGTTTGATATATTTGATTTACAATTTATTTTTTTTTTCATTTAAATGATGGATTGAGAATCACTATTAACCTAATTTATTTATTTATTTTTGTTGAATTAATTTTTTTTTATTAACTTTATATTATAAATATTTAACTTTAAATTCTGAAATTGAAAAAACGGGTTTGTAGTTTTTGAAGTCTTTGCTCAAAAACAACAACCCGAAAGATATCAAAACCTCAAAGATATCACAACAGAAAAACTGTATGATTTGTCAACAACTCGTGGGAAGGTTGAAAATAAGTTCTCTGATCAACTCACAACTCACGGTTTGTTTCTAATTTATTTTATTTTTCTTATTTATTTCATTTAAATGATTTTGGACCATTATAAAAACTTAAAAAAATAAATATAATATTTTTATAAAAATATATTTTTTGATTTATTTTTTAAAATATTTGTTTTAATTTTTGTGTCCAATTATAAAACTCCAAAAATTGTGGGTTGATTAAAATTAATTTATGAATATAATAAATTTTAATTTCCTTATTTTCTCAATTTATTTATTTATTTGTGAATAATAGTAATTCTTATTATTCATTATTATATTTAATAAGTATTTTTAAATGATTTAATATTAATATTAATATTTTAGATCGGATAACAATTGACAAATAAACGGATAAAATAAGTGTAAAATATTTTCTAAAAATGACCAAAATATTAGACTGTTTTTTAACGGGTATGTGAGACATAGCGTCAAAACCCTTTTTCACGTATAACCAAGTACCAAATCCTTAAAAAAATATATTTTCAAATGCGTTATTATTTTATATGCCAATAATTTATTTTTTATAATTTTATAAAAAAAATTAGGTGGCTACTCTTTAGTCAAAAATTAATTTGTAAACAATTACCCGATTTGATTTAATTTTATTTCAAAAAATTAGAAAAGATATTTATATTTTATATTTATTTCTTAAAAGTTGATTTTTTTTTTTTTTGCAACGAAATTTTTAAACGTGTACAAAATAGTTATGTCAAATCAATATCTTAATAATATAATATAAATAATATTTATTCAAATTATTTTTATTATATTCTTTTTCAAACATAATAATTGAATTATAATTTAACGTTAAATTTGAACAATTTAGAATTCTAAAATAATTATAAATTCCAATTCCAATTACACTCATTATAACATATTTTTAATGTATTTGATAACCATTAAATTAAGTTTGGTAAATCATTTGGTATAAGTAACGAAATTCAAACTAATATAATTTTATAATTCTCAATTTCACTTTTTAGTTTTTAGTTTGGAAGTGTAATTCCAATATAATTTATAATTTTTTTCAAACAAATATCTTATCATTTACAACACGAATTCAACCAATATATTTTTTTTTTCAAAATTTAGGAGGTTAAAATATCTAACTTTGGAAAATTGGAAATAAATATATGGAATTGAGATTTTTTTTTTTAATTAGAATTAAACCATAGATAAAACTTTTGACACTTAAACCATCATAATAGATTTTGCCAAACTAATATGTTAATAATATAAATAACATGTATTAAGTTTGTTTATATTATATTTATTTTACATAAAAATTGAAATTGAATTTTATATTCTCCAAATATAGGAATTAAATTATATTTATTGTTAATTCTAATGGAATTAGAATTATAATTCTAAAATTAATTATAATTTTAACTTCACTCATTCAAACATAACTTTTACCTATAGGAAAATTTTAGTTAGATATTAAATATTATTTCTTATATTTGTCCATCCATGAATAAGATGGTTAAAATGCTTTGTAACTAGATTATTTATTAACATTGATTGGATGAAGATTCATACATAATGAACATTTCTAACTGAATTTTCTTATATATTATTAAAAAGTATGTTAGAGTCTTTCTTTTTATTTTAGATTTAACATTTTTTATCATTTCTAATTAAATCTCAAATTTGATTACCATTTTACACTTTTCCTGCATAGATAGGTCAGGTTTATTTGATTCGATCAAACCATTCTATAAAGACCTAGCAGAACTACACACACATTTTAAAGATTAGATTCTCAAAACATTTTGTCTAAAATTTATTCCAAATGATTAAATTGAAGTGAACTAGTGCTAATTTTTCTCTTCAAGACTAAACTATAAATTATAATATATATATATATATATATATATATATATATATATATTCTTAACTAATAGTGAAATGAGACTATAAACTGCAATGACCTTGAAATGCCAAAAAGGGGTTTGACCAATTCCGACTTGTATGTATAACTTGAGTGACATTGACAAATATATGTACACAAGAGCCCCCACAATTAGCAGCTGCAGATAGATGACAAAAATAAACAAATGTGAATGAATCTAATGGGGAGTAAGACCTTTCATTTATTTACCTAGGTTCAAATTTAAATATTTGGTTATAGGTTGACCATTATAATATGCCTTGTGAATTTCGATCCGAATTCTCTTGTTAGGGCAATTTTTTTCAATTTGAACGATAGTTGACTGAAAATAGGACGAATGATATTTGTATCCCGATCTCACTCTGATTATACCCCGAATATTAATTAACACAATTAAATATATAACATCACCAATATATTTATTTTTTATATTTTATAAAAAAAATTAAGTTTGTTTCTTTGTAATAATACAAATTTTTAATATATTACAAATCTATCTATATAATTTTATCAAAGTTTTTTTTTCGAGATTGTGATATAACGATAATCCGCGAAATTATCTGAAATCAATAATAGTAAAAAAAATCTCCGAAATAGAATGAGACGGAAATGGTAACACATTTTCATTCTATCGTTTGTTTTTATTTTTTTTAAATAAACTGTATACTTGTTTATATATAATAATATATAAATAAATAAATTTTAAAATTAAATTCTTAATATTTGAAATAACAAAATTTGTAATTATGATTGTTTTACTGCTTTAATAATGGTGGGAGAGAATTTAAGAGAAAATGACTTGCCACAACATAATTTTTTAAAATAATAATAAATTTTTTCTCATTCTCTCTTTTAACCTTTTTATCAATTTTCATACTTATCATATGGGTGACATTTTATTCTCTTCTAAATTTTTCCCTATCACTTATTGGTTGACTATGTACTTTAATGAGGTGGGACAAATTTAAAAAAAAAAAAATGAAGAAGATAAATAATAGTTAATAGAAAATTGAATATATTTAACTTAATATATATGTTAAACGTAAAAGAGTTTTTTAAATTAAATTATTTCATTACTAATAAAAAATAATTTAAAAAAGAAAAAGGAAATACAGGCTTATTGCCGGGAAATTTGATCAAATAACCTCAAAGATGAGGTTATTTGATCTGATGGTAAAGTGATAATTTTATTGCGCTCGTGGTGATTTTATTTTTTTGGACGATTTTGCCCTTGTCGCGAAACGCTAAGTCACTTAGCGTTTCGCGAAGTGACGACATGTGAAATGTCCAAATTGCCCTTACTATTTAATATAACCTGATGTACTTTTTTTTCATTTTTTTCTTCTCCTTCTCTCTCTTCCCGCTCTTCTCCTCCTTCTCTCTAAACTCCGGCGGCGGCGGCGGCGATCTCGTCGGAGATCTCGGCGGAGAAGTTCGTTCGAAATCCACTATGAGCTCGACGACGTGCACGAGCACTGTTCCAATAGGTACGTCTATTTGAAGCATGTTTTATTGATGTTCGTTTTCTGAGATTGATTAGGGTTTACTTCCCGTTTCGCTAAGTGCCCAGCGATTCGCGAAGGACTTCTCGTTTCGCTAAGTGCCTTACGATTCGCGAAGGCCTTCCCGTTTCGCTAAGTTCATAGCGATTCGCGAAGTATTAATTATCCGTCTCTAAATCAAATCATGTTTTTATATTGCAGCTGAAGTTTTCGTTTTCTATAATGGAGAGTGGAAACTTGATGCTGATGGAACACTGTATTTTGATGCATCTTCAATCAAAACATTTGATCTACCCCAAAATACTCGTTATGCTGAATTACTTGATATACTCTACGATAGACTTAATCTCCAGATATCAGCATACGATTTAGTGCTCCAAGTGAAGTATGATATTCCGAATATCAGAAATCCGAAACCTGTTTTTATTGATAATGATGGGGATTTGAACACATATCTATCACGCTTGATTTTGGGTCGAACAGTGTCACCATTGTGTGTATCTGTAGTGGAGAAGTCATCGTTTACTAAAGAAAAGATACCACTACTTACATACCCAACTCAAGAAAGTATACTACCACCACAACTTACTCAGAAATTTGTTCCACCTGTTGTACCCTTGGAATTCTTTGTTGAAAGTCAAAATGAAGCCGGAGAAACCTCTTTGCCCCACATCCCACTTACTCAGGACTTGCATGTTAATAGTGGTGAAAAAGCATCAATACCTACACAACCAAGTGCAAGAAGATCATCATTGGGTACACCAACTAGTGCAAGAAAGGCATCAAATGGTACACCAACAAGTGCAAGAAGATCATCAATGGGTACACCATCTAGTGCAAGACGATCTTCAATGGGTACACCATCGACAGACCCGACAGACACATCACCGCCAGACCCCACATTTGCGATGGCATTAACTAGTGAAACCGTATTGGAAGTTGGTTCGTTCTTTGAAAATAAAAAAGAACTTCAACTTGCTCTATATAAATATGCGATGGCCAATCATTTTGAATTCAAAGTGGAGAAGTCAAGAAAAAATCTTTGGGAACTCAAATGTTTGGATGAAACATGCAAGTGGAGTTTGCGGGCTGTGAAAGGTAAGTTTTCTGAGATGTTTGAGATCCGGACATTTGAGCATCAACACTCATGCTCAACTTTGTTGAGGCCCAAGAAAAAAATGCAAACACCAGCATGGGTTATTGGGCAGTGCGTGAAGAGCAAGTACATGGACCATCATCATAACCACTTGCCTAAGAAAATAATTGAAGACATGCAGACAACTTATGGGATATTTTTGACTTATAATAAGGCATGGAGGGCAAGGGAAAATGCTTTAATAGCGGTGCGAGGGACGGTAGAGGATTCTTATGGAATACTGCCATCATACCTTTACATGTTGGAGAAGTGTAATCCTGGTACCATAACCGACATACAGACAGACGAGCTCGGTCACTTCAAGTATATGTTCATGTCCCTAGGCCTCTCAATTAGGGGTTTCAAATCCTTTTGTCGTCCTGTATTATGTGTTGATGCTAGTTTTCTTAAGCACAAGGTGGGTGGTCAATTATTGGTGGCTATTGCATTGGATGCGAATGAGCAACTATATCCTGTCGCATTCGGCGTTGTTGATTCAGAGAATAATAACTCCTGGACTTATTTCATGCAAAAACTGAGAGACGCAATTGGATTAGTTGATGATCTCGTCTTCGTATCCGACAGACACCCAAGCATCGCTAATGCCTTGTGTGCTGTTTTCCCAGAAGCAGACCACGGTGCGTGCACATATCACATAAAGATGAATATTGTGGCCAAATTCAAAAGTGATAAGTGTCATGCGGAGTTTGATTCGGCTTCAAGGGCATACACTGTCCACGAATTTAATCGTTGGTTTGAGAAAATCAAGGTTAAAGATCACCGGATTGCTGCCTATTTGGAAGAAATTGGGTTCCCAAGATGGAGTAGAGCATTTTTTCCCGGTAAGCGATACAATCAACTGACAAGCAATTATGCTGAGAGTTTCAATAGTCAGAGCAGGGAAGCCAGAAAGTATCCCATTTCAGAAATGGCTGAGTATTTAAGATTCACAATACAACAATGGTTTAACGATAGAAGAGAAAGAGCGTCTAATCACGAAGAAGTTTTATCTCCAAATTATGAGAAGGTGTTACGTGAGGGATTCGAGAAGGCCAGATTCTATACAGTCCAATCCCTTAACCGATTCGAGTTTTATGTGCATGACAATCAGTCCCATTTCAAAGTCAATTTGAAAGACATGAACTGCACTTGTAGAGTATTCGAAGTTTCGGGACTTCCTTGTACGCATGCAATGGCTGCTGCCCGTAGTCGGAATTTGATTTCTTATGACTTCTGTTCAAGGTATTAATATCTAGCTCACGTGTTCATTCTGTTTAACCAATTAATAATTCTGTTGTGTTACACAGGTATTACACAACTGAGTGTTGGATAAATTCATATGCCGAGACATGTTATCCTCCCGGTGATGAAGAAAATTGGGATGTTCCCGAACATATCAAGCAACGTTCGTGTCTTAAACCAAATGTGAAAGTTAAGAAAGGCAGACCACAAACAAAGCGTAGGTCATCCTAGGGTGAGGTCCGTAAGATCCCGAGACGATGCAGCTCATGTGGTGGGCTTGGACATAATAGGGCAACATGCAAAGCAGTTATGCCTGCACCATCTACTGCACGAGCTTCATCATCTAAGCAGCATGACTCATCATCTAAGCAGCATGACTCATCATCTCAACAATATGGACCTTTAGCTTGATAGATACTATATTGTAATATATGTTGTTAATTGAACTATGGTACTGGTATGTTGTTAATTCAGGTTTAATGTGTTAATTCAGGTTTAATGTTTATGTTGTATGTTCTAGTAGTAGTAGTATATGAGTAGGGAAACGATGAGTATTAACTTAGCGAAACGGGAGGCACTTAGCGAAACGGGAGGCACTTAGCGAATCGCGAGGGACTTAGCGAATCGGGAGGGACTTAGCGAATCGGGAGGGACTTAGCGAATCGAAAAGTGCTAACTTAGCGAAACGAAAAGTACTTGGCGAAACGAAGAGTACTGGGCGAAACGAAGAGTACTTGGCGAAACGAAGGCTACTAACTTATCTTTTTTGTAGGTTGAAGGGTCAATTTACAATACATCAATTTACACAAAATAATTTACAATACATCATCCAACTTCCAAAATATTCATCAAGGTTTACAATACATCAAAATAAGTTATCACTTTTACACAAAATAATGTTTAAGGTTCCATAATCTGATGGAATAACCGGACCGCCATCTTCTGCCTAAAAAACCCCATGTTTTCTGAGGTCACATTGTGCACGGGTTGATTAGCGGTCAAGTGTTCCATGTACATTAGCGTGAAGACCCCACAGTCCCCGCTCTCTGTTGCCCGTGGGACTTCTCCAACCTTAGCAGCAGCGGTTTTCACTTTGGGGTGTGGAAACCGTTTGTAAGTCATTGGTTGGATGGGGCCTTCGAAGTTGAAATTAGGATACCTTACCCTCTCACCGGGAGTGATTGTTTTGGCGAATATAATTGGAATCATGTCGCAGAAGGGTTTCAAATAAGGATCCAGATTCTTATAAAGATAGGCATCACAGTCGTACACTTCAATGCGGTACTTTTGAAGACGTGCTACACACAAAATCCAGTGTTTCTGGTTAATGTTCACTGGCATGTAGACATCGTCAATTGTTGACCATTCTGGCATATATCTATGTGGTGCGCCCATATAATAGTCTTTGAATTCGTCGACTGGAAATTTGGCAGGATCCTTAATAAAATCCCTATGCAGTCGCCTGATTCTATCCGACAATACGCAATCCCCAATTGCCGCATGTGTATTTTTATATGTCTTGGGATAGCAGGAAATCCTTTTCCGCAGAAGATGGCAGAATGCATCCATTTCCTGCACAATGGGAGCATACAACATACATTGAGTACATATCAAACAACATTGACTAAGTACTTAGCGAAACGAAGAGTACTTTGCGAAACGAAGAGTACTTTGCGAAACGAAGAGTACTTTGCGAAACGAAGAGTACTTTGCGAAACGAAGAGTACTTTGCGAAACGAATAGTACTTTGCGAAACGAAGATTAATGAATTGATTTGAACGACTTACCGTGTCTTCAATCCATGTAAGCCTTGTTACAACTCTAACCAACACTTCCTTCTTTGCTTGAACCGTATGTAAATCCGTTGTCGAATTATCGGTTTTTGGATCATCCAACCACGCCTTAACTTTATGAAGTAGCTCATCATCAAATTTTTGAAGGTGATTCACTTTCATAGGATCCTTTGTCTTGGGCATTTTTGACAAGGAAGGGTTGGTGTACGAGTCATCTTTTTTCGGCTTCCTCACTCTCCTCCCATAATTTCCTTTAGGAGGAGTATTGTATAACTGGAAATCGTCATTGTCATCATTGTCATCATTTGCCTTCACATCCCCCACAGTCTTCTCATCCTTCACCTTCACTTTCAAATCCTTCAGTTTCAGATCAACCTCCACATCATCCACCTTAGCCACACCATCCAGCTTCTCACCGTCCTCCAATTTAGCCTCAACCTCTATCTTTACGTCCTCCACCTTCGCATCGTTGTCTTTTCGTTCATCCTCCACCTTCTCATCATCATCTACCTTCTCATCGTTGTCTTTTCTTTCATCCTCCACCTTCTCTTCATCATCGACCTTCTCATCGTTCTCCACCTTATCCTCATCCATCTTTTCATCATCATCCACCTTCTCATCGGTCTCCACCTTCTGTGCGTCCTCCACCTTCTCAACGTCCTCTTTTTGTTCATCCTCCACCTTCTCATTGTCCTCCATTACATCGTCTTTCCCATCAGTCCCATCATTCACCTTCTCATCATCCCCCACAGTCTCCTGCATCGCTATCATCTCCTACAAAATAGACAAAATTCACACTTAGCGAAACGAAAAATACTAACTTAGCGAAACGGAAACTACTTTGCGAAACGAAAAATACTAACTTAGCGAAACGGAAACTACTTTGCGAAACGAAAAATACTAACTTAGCGAAACGGAAACTACTTTGCGAAACGAAAAATACTAACTTAGCGAAACGGAAACTACTTTGCGAAACGAAAAGTTCGCAGAATACCTCTTTCTTCTCCTCCTCCTGTTCAACCTTGCTCTTCTCAACTTCGACATCCTTCTTACAATCCTTAACCTGCAAAATAGGTACTGGTCAGATCAGATATGTACTTAACGAAATGAAATGTAAAATATCTCCATACCTCAGTATTCTTTTCCTCTTCGACCTTCACAGCCTTCTTAGAATCCTTCTTCTTACTCTTCTTCTTCTTTATATTATCCTCCATATCATCTAATCTGGTTAATAATATGGACATCCTTTTGTTGGATTTTTCTAACAACTGTGTGGACATATTAAAAACCATCTTCTTGAACGACTCAACGTGAGTTTGTTGAGTTTCTTGGAATGTGATTTTTAGCTCTTTGATGAGCTCTGTTTTCATCTTTTTCATCTCCTCTTTCAACTCTATTTTCAGCTCCTCCTTCATCTCATTAAAATCACATCCAACAGTAGGTGTTGGAGCCCGAGGAGAAGGTGTGTCAGCCCGAGGAGAAGGTGTGTCAGCCCGAGGAGAAGGTGTGTCAGCCCGAGGACTTGAGGTCGCGGATGGGGGAGTAAGAATGCGGGCCGGAATCGATTCATAAGCAAGCTTCTTCTTCAAGTTGGCTGCTTCTTTAAGAGTAGCATCAGCCTTTCTCTTCCTCGTGGCAGGTTTGGGGGGAATCGGAGTAACTTCTTCATCTTCACTTTCATCATCTTCATCAAAATCATCTTTTATTACCTTCCCATCAGTAAATCCCTCAAAAAAATCATCAGTTGTCTCGTCGATTTGCTCAAATACATCACCACTGTATAACCTCTTCTCCATGGAGGACTCTTCCATCTCAGTCACATCCGTGGTCTCTAGGGCAGTCTTTACCTCCATCGATGTGTTTTTCCTGTTGGAATGATAGAGTAACAACCTTGGGCGTAGAGGGTCATTAATCTGATTCCTTCTGGCGAATTTAGGGATAAAGTTTTCGATGACCTCATACGTCCACACTTGAAGTGCCAATGCGAACCCATAGATGTTATATGCAAAAGGAGCATAAGGTTGTTCAGCCTTCTCCTTCTTGTCAAAAAATGAGGTACAGAGATGTTTCATGTTCTTGTTTAAACCCTTGAGGGTGGCTTTAAAGGTGACCTTCCCCCATGGATATTGGAGGAAAGTGTCCTTGTCTTCCACCATGTTGAGTATTTTTGGAAATATAACTCTTTTTGGGTCAAATGTGAATAGGTACTGGCAAATCAGGCATACCAGCCCCATCTTGAATGCATCTTCCTTGTCTTTGCATTTGAAAAAAGCCTTCTCGAAGTCGCACATTTTCACACTCATGCTCCCTTTAAAGTATTTAACCGAGAGAGGTGGACAACAGCGCAATTTTTCTTGGTCCAACTCAGGATAAACGCCGAAACATAGGCCGGTAACTAACGCATACTCCTTCATACCAAATACAAGCTTTTGCCCATTCACCATGAAAGTTATCTCCTTGGAGTTTGAGCTTAACCTCCTCATCAACATTTGATGTACAATACTTCCTGAGAACTGCAAGAGGGGGGCTGTGAATAATGATCTGAACTGGGTATTGTACACACTCTCCAGAAGATCCATTTTCTCGAACTTATTCACAATCTTCTTCAGGGTGAGGGCACTTTTCCACGAAATCCGACCGGGAAACTCAGTAACAGTTGTTTCTGCCATCTACAAAAGGAAACAACATCATCAAAAATGTTAGAACAAACACATACAAACGTAAGAACTTAGCGAATCGGGAGGAACCTAGCGATTCGCTAAGTGCCTCCCGATTCGCTAAGTACTTAGCGAATCGGGAGGCACTTAGCGAATCGCTAGGCACTTAGCGAATCGGGAGGCACTTAGCGAATCGAGAGGTACCGAGCGAAACCGTTAACTGAACATAAGACAGCATTACCGAATCGGAAACAATACGAAACTAATCAGAAACAAACAATAAACTTAACATGCAAAAACCCTAAACAAAAAATCTGAAACAAACACTTAAACTTAACATGCAAAGACCAAAAGCAAAAAACCAGAAAATGATCGACCACAACTAGGTATTTAGCGAATCGCTAGGTCCTTACCGAATCGGAAGGTACTTACCGAATCGGAAGGTACCTAGCGAAACCCTGATGAAACCCTAATGGCAACAAAAATATACTGAACAGAAACCCTACTGGCAAAAAAATATATACTGAACAGAAACACTTAACATTACACTAACATGCAAAAACCACCAATGAACAAAAAAGCAGAAAATGATAATGAACTAACCTTAATGAC
This sequence comes from Impatiens glandulifera, assembly GCF_907164915.1. Classification (NCBI taxonomy): domain Eukaryota; kingdom Viridiplantae; phylum Streptophyta; class Magnoliopsida; order Ericales; family Balsaminaceae; genus Impatiens; species Impatiens glandulifera. The sequence continues at coordinate 48,250,718 of NC_061863.1, read as the reverse complement.
GAACGAGAAGAAAGCAGAAATGATCGGGCTTGACAAGATTCAGTGAAGAGAAAATGGGTTAGAGAGAGAGAGTCGGGCGGTTGAAATGAAATGTTCTGAATTTTTTGAATATATAAGGTCTAGCGCGTGTGAGTACGCGCGTCTCTTCAACTTCCGTAGCGAGTCGGGAGGCACTTAGCGAATTGGGAGGCACTTAGCGAAACGGAAGGGACTTAGCGAAACGGGAGGCACTTAGCGAATCGGGAGGCACTTAGCGAATCGGGAGGCACTTAGCGAATCGGGAGGGACTTAGCGAATCGAGAGGTCAACGAGCTCCAGCTAAGAGAAGATGGTTTGAATACGTTTTCGCTACTATATTTTAATAACGAAATCGAATTCAAACCATTCTCCTAGCTGGAGCTCGTAGTACTTAGCGAATCGTCAAGTACAAAATTTTTTATTGGTTTCATAGGTAATCTATCTCGTTTGACAAGGTATCAACAACAAAGTCATGGTTTTGAAAAGAACATGTGTTAGCAAAACAAACCCTATAATTTTACATGGAAACATTTAGATTCTTCAGAAAAAGTCTTTGAAGAAGCGATCGTTGAACTCCAGATAAGAGAAAATTGTTTGAAATTTATTTCTTTAGCTTAACGACTAACGAAATCAAAGTCAGCCAATCTTTGCTTATCTGGAGGTCAATGATAGATTCTTCAAAGGCATTTTCTGAAGAATCTAAATGTTTCCAATGTAAAATTAGAAGGTTTGTTTTGTTAACACATGTTCTCTTCATAACCATGAAGTGATGTAAATACCTTGTCAAATGAAGTTCATGATTAACTATAAATAACAAAAAATCTTGATACTTAGCGAATCGCGAGGTATACTTAGCGAAACGGTAAGTCCGTAGCGAAACGGTAAGTCCGTAGCGAAACGGTAAGTCCGTAGCGAAACGGTAAGTCCGTAGCGAAACGGTAAGCAGATCTGAAACGGAAACACATACGCTCTTATCAGACAGAGATTTTCTGCAAATATGAACAGATAACAAATAATAACCTAACGAAATGCTCAAACATGAACCAATATGAACCATTTAAGAAATAAGAATCAACCAAAACGGAGAAAATGATGGAAATAAAGGAAATATGAAAAAGTTTATGAAATGAAGAAAATGTAAACAAGAACATAACTGTTAGAATGAAGATCTACCTCGACGCCGTTCAAATAGTATAAGAAACCTGCATGCAAAATAGATCTAGGGTTAGAAATCGGCAATAGATAAACATAAATGAATTAGTTAGGTTAGAAGAGCTCTGATGTGGTTTGATTTGTATGGATATTGGAGGAAACGGAGATGTCGTCGCCGCCGGCCGCCGTCGTCGCCGGCCACCGTGAGTGAAGGAGAGAATTGGAGGAAGAGAGAGAAAAAAATTTAGGGAAATGAAATTATTTGGGTATTTATACAAACCTCTAATCCACTTCGCGAAACGCTAAGTGACTTAGCGTTTCGCGATAAGGGCAAAATCGTATAAAAAAAAATAGAACACCACGAGCGCAAAAAAAATTATAAAATTCCACCAGGTCAAATAAACAAGTTTGCAAGGTCATTTCGTCAAATTTCCCTTATTGCCAGGTAAAAAACGCAGGGAGGTGCACCGTAACAACGATGTTGTCAATGAAAGACAATGGTGGCGGCCCACGTGAAACCATTACCCAATTTCAAACCGCGTCCTTCAACCCCATATGGGCTCCGCGCACCAAATCCCTAAATAAATAAATAAATAAATAAATATATAATAATAATTAATAATTTTACTTCGTAGCTCCTATTAAATTCCATAACTAAAAGTTTGTTACATTCATTAACCCACTATTACTCTAAAGTCTGATGATAAAGACCACCGCCACTGGTCTGCCACCATACAAGTAAAGTACTCAAAAAAAAAAAAAAAAATGAATATCAAAGTTAGGTTGTTTAGTCTTGTATACAGTTATTTGGAATAACCAACCAATTATTTCTAAATAACCCATAGTATTATAATCATCTTATCCAACTAATTAAGATTTTAAGGTACAATCACATAAATGACCTTATTTATTTATAATCAAAAAGTTGATTTTATTATGAATTAAGTAATATATATATATATATATATATATATATATATATATATATATATAATGATGCTTAATTTTTAAAGTGTCCGGATTGTCGGGTTGAGAGCTGTGGTTAATTTGAATATATGCGAGAATAAATGGATACTTTGGTCGGATTGTGGGTTGACCCGCCCATAAACTTAAAACGGTTAAAAAAAATTAAAAATGTTATAGGTATGGTTCGAATTTGCAACCTAACAAAACAAATATAACATTTTAAGCAACTACGCTAATAACACTTTATATTTTAAATTCAACCAAAAATTTAATAAACGCGTGACATTTTAACAATATAAGTTCAACTTTTTAACTAACTAATCTATATATATAATGATGCTTAATTTTTAAAGTGTCCGGATTGCCGGGTCGAGAGCTGTTGTTAATTTGAATATACGTGAGAGTAAATGGATACTTGGGTCGGATTGTGGGTTGACCGCCCATAAAAATTTTACCGTAATATTTTTTTCACGATTTTTTATATTATTACTCGTGCAAATGCACGGGATACATGCTAGTTAAATTAATAGTTATTATTAAAATTATCATAGATACCTTATTACTCAAGGGAGTGAAGTACACATTTTTGAACTCGGTTTTCATTTTAATATTTTACCTCGAATTCGACAAATATCTCTATTTATATCTAATTCTCGATTCGTCGGACACTCAATCTCTAACGGGTACCTTATTATCCGATTAAAATATAAATTTATATTTATTATTTTTTAAATATACTAAATATTAAAAACACAAATACAAATATTACTTATTTGCATATTTATATCGTAAAATTGAAGAATATAATAACTTTGTTGTTATTATATAATTGACGTTCAACCAAAACTTTAGATAAGGTTGAAGAAAATTATAAAAAGAAAAAACATCTTGTTATTAAAAATATTAAAAAATTAAGAGATGTGAAAAGATAAACAAAAAATGCGACAATTTTTTTAAACTTTAACAATTATATATATATATATATATATATATATATATATATATATATATTTAATATTAATATTTCGGATTTTGTATACTCCCTGTCTCGATTTTGAATTCATCAGGTAATTATTTTCACTACATCCAATGTTCTAACTCATAATTTCAAATATTCGAACTTGACCATTAAATATATACTTGTATTGTAAAGACTATTTTATACACATTGTCTCTAATATTAATATAATTAACAATATATATTATTTAAATTATTTTAACTTCAAATTAAATAATAAGAAAACAAATGGAACCGGTTCATTAATAAGTGAGGTGAGGGGTAATGACAATTTGTTAGGCCGGCCATGCCTTCTTCAATAACCGAGCCAAGGGGGCCATGGTCCATCTATACACAGAGGCGTGGCATGTAACAGTGCTTCTTCAGATATTTTTGGAAATTATATTTATTTATTATTATTATGTTCACAAATATATATATATATATATATAACTAAATTATTACCTTATCTATTATTATTATATTATGGTGGTTTAGATCTCAAACTTTATAATAAAAATAATAATAATACAAGGCTGTCATCACAGTATTCTTTTTTTTTTTTTATTATTTTTAGTAAAACCGGTCTTTTCCTTCATCTTCTCATCAACTGAACCAACTCATCAACAGTCCCCCCGCCAAAAAGAATACACCACCACCACCGTCAAATCTTATCCCCTTTACAAATCCCTTTCAATCACAATCTTCTTCTTCGCATCTTCTTCTTCTTCTTTGTCTCATTCATTCGATGGAGGGACAGGTGCAGTTGCTGCCGAGAATTCAACCGTTCGCTAAGCAGAAACTGGAGAGAGCTGGGAGAATGCTTCTGCCGGCGACGGCGTCTTCTGATCACGGTTCATCCTGTACCGGAACTGGATTGGAATTAACAGGCGGTAACATTGTTGCCGAAATGCTTGAAGCTATCGATACAGTCACGTCGTTTACGAGTTACCGAAGGACGCACAGGAAAGATTGTTTGAATCTTTCCAGGAGGTTGAAGTTGTTGATTCCTTTTCTCGAAGAGATTAGAGATTACATTCACGTATCATCGACGGAAGTCTCGAATCACGCGATCCATCGTTTGATGAGTTTGAAGAAGGCTCTCGTTTCCGCTAAGAAATTGTTGAAGATTTGTAATCACGGAAGCAAGATTTATCTGGTAACTATCGATCTCTTCCTCTATGACAGTTCAGACACGCTCTTTCTCTCTATAGATAGATAGATTGATATACATGATGAATGATGATGATGATGATGCCTGTATATGAATGAATCACGTAATTTTAGGCTTTGGAGAGTGAGGCGATAATGAGTAGGTTTCATTCTGCTTATGACAAGTTGAACGATGCTTTGGATAATTTGCCTTGTGAAGAACTTGGTACCTCAGAAGAAGTCAAAGAACAAGTAATCCTTTCTTCCTCTCTTTAATTTCTTCATTTTCAGTCAATTAGTTTTGAAAACTTGAATAATTTGTTCATATTAGAGAATGGAATATCTTAAAACAAACGAAAGCAATTGCAATTGGCTAATATATTCTGAACAGTTGAATATCGTGATTATCCATGAACAAATCTCACCTTAATTAGGTTGAGCTAATGCGGGTGCAACTTAAGAGGGCGAAAAGGAGAGCAGATACGCAGGACATTGAACTGGCTATGGATATGATGGTCGTGTTTTCCAAAGGGGAAGAAGACAGGAGTGCTGATATGGCTATATTAGAAAGGCTAGCAAAGAAGTTGGAATTACACACAATACCAGATCTGAAAATCGAAACAGCACTTGTTGATAAGCTTGTCAATGATAGAGGTCATAGTTCAGAAACCATCAAGATAATGCTTGATGTTCTTTGGAAATTTAAACAAATTGCTGGTGTGGAAGTGCCAGAAGATGTCATTGTTAACAGTCCTGTCCCAACATCAAGGTCTCTCCGTAGGTGCCGCTCCTTTCTATACCCTAATGAGTTTCTTTGCCCCATTACATTGGACTTAATGACAGATCCTGTCATTATCGCAACTGGACAGGTAATTACTACTAAAGATCTTCTAGTCCTTCATTGTTTTACATTGAACTAAACATTTTATGATGTTAATTTTATGTTCTAGACTTACGAAAGAGAAAGCATAGAAAGGTGGTTGAGTTCAGATCAAAGAACATGCCCAAAGACAGGACAAAAGTTAACCCACTTAACATTAGTCCCAAATTTCGCTCTCAGAAACCTTATCCTACAATGGTGCGAAACCAACAGCATAGAGCTCCTCAAAAAGTACAATCTAGATGGCTCAGACAGCTTTGCCGAACTCACAAATCTCATATCATCATCCATCCAGAATCTGTCATCTCATGATCTCGACACACAGATGGAGGCTATTGCGAAAATTCGAATGCTATCTAAGGATTCTCCTGAGGGTCGAACAATGATAGCGAATAACGGAGGTATCCCTCCTCTAGTTCATCTCTTGTCCAGACATGATCCCAGAATTCAGGAACATGCTGTAACGGCTCTATTGAATTTGTCACTGGATGAGTCGAACAAAAGGGTTATATCTAGAGAAGGTGCAATTCCTTTCATGATTGATATATTACATAATGGAACAAACGAAGGGAAGGAGAATTCAGCGGCTGCTTTATTTAGCTTATCGATGTTGGACGAGAATAAGGTGTTGATTGGTAGCATAAATGGGATTCCAGCTCTGGTTAAGCTTCTAAGTAGTGGGACAATAAGAGGGAAGAAGGATGCAGCGACGGCTTTGTTTAATCTGTCGCTGAATGTAGGCAACAAGTGTAGGGCCATAAAGGCTGGGATAGTGTCAGCATTGGTTGAGTTAATGGAAGATAAAGAGTCGGGAATGATGAATGAATCGCTGTCGATTCTTTTACTACTTGCCTCGAATTCAGAAGGGTGTAAAGAAATGGGGCAGCTTTCGTTTGTGAAGACAATTGTGTCGGTTATGAGAGATGGGACAGAGAAGAATAAGGAATGCGCGACGGCTCTTCTGCTGGAGTTGAGTTTGAAGAATTCGTTCTGCATTCTGGCTGCGCTTCACCACGGGGTGTATGAACCTTTGGTGGAGATTGCGAAATCTGGAACGAATCGGGGCAAGAGAAAAGCTAATTCCTTGTTGCAACATATGAGTAATTGCGAACAAATACCTTAACATTGGGTAAGAAAGTTTTGATTTTTTTTTTATCTTTTATGTGCATAGGTGGTGCATAATAATAATAATGTGTATGATCTCATATCCCATAAGGGGCTGGCTTGCAGTGTCTTTGTTTACCATGTTTCCAGTTGAGTCTTACAAATGTGGTTTTATGAAATATTGAATGTCTTACACTAAATTTTCGTTACTCGTGCGAAGTTGTTGAGAAGGAGACTTATAACACCTTCAATTAGGGCATTGTTAATGAGTAACGATAAAGAAGAGAATTTAGTGTCATTAATGGTATCGAGAATGATGTGTCAACACGTGATTGAACTTAAAAAATAAAATTTATCTCTCCTATTAGATTTATGTGTTGATAGATCATTCATGATACTTCTCATTCTTAATAGTTGTTATAATCCATTCCAACGCCTTCAATTAGGGTATTGTTAATAGTCATTATTTTCCATTCCAAAAAGATACCCATAGAAGTTATTTATTATTTTTACTTTTATTTATTAGTTTTACTTTTATAACGATATTTTGAGAAAAACAACTATGCCACCTAAGAGAGAGTCAGCCAACATATGTAGTTAGGATCTTCTGTGACCCAAAGGGTCTATGTGCCCTATAGGGATAAAAATGTAATGGTCAGTGTTGTCCCGCTATAATAATGGGTCTGTCCTGTGCAAGGGCTAACTGGACTTATCTAACAAGTGTAAGATTGTAAGAATTCATTGTTGAATCCTATGGGCCGGTCTTCAGTTGTAAAAGGCCCAAATACTTGACTACCAAGATAATGCATTCACAATCAAATTATTATATATTAGTCTTTGATTATTAGAGAAGAGTGTTATTTTTTTTTTATTATTATTATTATTATTATTATATTACTTTTAAAAATCTTCAAATAAAAAAGAAACTGTTATTAACTTCTTATTTTGTTCAAGTCAAAAAAATATAAATTGTGATATTAAATAGTACATTTTAGCCAAATAATTTGATTTATTATCACTGATACCAATGATAATTATTTATATATATATATTGAATGATTAAACAAGTGAGTTGAGCACATAATTGCTGGCATCATCACCAGAAAAAATGGAGGTGGGGCTTGGCGTGCCGACATTTTCTTTTGCTCTTTGTTTGATTCCACCTTTAAATGCAATTTATTATCACTTCTAACACAAAGCTAATTATTTTTTAATCAAACCATTCTCTACTTTCTTTTTTCTTATAAAATTAGTTTAGCTTTTATATATTTATATATATAATTTTTGAAATTTATTTAAATTGTTCATATAATCATTTAAAACATCAAAACTCCCTTCTTCTATATACTATTATCTTAATATTAATTCATCTATAATTCATTTATCTAGTAGAACAATATTATATTATTATTATCTGTAAAGAATTAATATAATCCAAAACCCCTAAACCAAAAATACTTAATTAATTCAACAAGCTTCTGACACTCTCTCTCTCTCTCTAACATCATCATATATTTTATTCAATTTATAATACAACATTCATTTAAGATACTCTTTAGTATAGAATCACTTTTTATATATATATATAAATAATTAAATTTATTAATATTATTTTAAATGATGTTTTACAGATAAGTTCTTATTGATTTAATAGTTTTTATTTATTTAATTTATTAAAAAAAACATTTTTCTAAAACTCAAAAACAAACAAACCTAATTGCTTCAATGCCTCCATTTTCCTTTCCTACAATCACATGCCTAAAAGTCGTCATAGATAGATAGATAGAGGAGAACATACATACCTATAATCCTATTTAAAATTCCATTTTTTTTATTATAATTGTTTACCTATTTTTTAAAGAAAAATACTCACAAATAAGCCCTTAAACTATATATACATCGACACACATCGCCCAAACTTTAATCTTTAGAAAACACCTAGACGATATTACTAAACTAACACGACCCGACCCACAATATAATCTCCAACTTTAATATGGAATGAAAACTATTTCGATTTTGAATTATCTTAATGGGTTACCGATTTTTTTTTTCTTTTTTTATCAAAAGATAACTCATAAAATAAATTATTAATTTTGAGAAATACGCGATCTGTCGCATCTTTTAACGCAACTTAAGCCACTTGTTTTGGTTCAAGATTGTGGATGAAAGGAGCTAGTTTACATTGATCTTATAACCATATTGTATTCTAATATGTAAATCATTAATCTATTACAAGTGTTTTCTTTAATTTGTTAATGAATGTTTGAAGCTCTAATCTCAATTCCTCTTTCATGGATACCACTCATAATGACAGGAAGGCTCTTAACTCAATGCCACTTAAAATAAGTGGAAAGTATCTATTTGAATCTTTTTAATCCAATTATATAACATTTTAAATTTATTTCAACTATTTCTTATTAACTTTTTACTCTTTCAACATTAATACAAGTTTACTTTATTCACAAAATTATAAAAGATTCTTATACGTCTTATCGATGTCAATGTCACGTAAAAATAATATATATTTTAAAAAAAAATTAAAAATAAATAGAATAAATTAATAACTTATTTAAATTTAACACGTCAATCTACATCTATCTTACAGATAATCAGATAATTTAATATAGTGTGTTAGATAATTAGGTCACAACTTACCAATCACATCTATACATATTTCTCGTTTCTCTCATAGTTTAAGCAATTACAAATTGGAATATTCAATTCTCCAAGATCAAATATATAAATAATAATAATATTTATAAGATGATGAAAGAATATTCAAGATGAAAAGAAAGGATTGATGAATATACATGATGGATCCCATAAGTATCTCTTCCGATTGGCTCGTTTAATCCACACCCCTCATTTTATTAATCATGTTTATGACTTTTCAATCTGAATTATTGAGATTTGACTTCATTTTATTATTGCTTCTTCGTATTAATTAATAATCAATTTCATTATTTAATTTGGCTTGGGCAAATCAGCCTCTTATCACATGCTCATGTTGATTTTGTTTACGTCACACATCTTTTCTGCACTTTATCCGAACTCATCTATTTTAATTTGTAAAAAGTTATTATTTTTTTACTAGGGGATCAATTATTAGATCTGAATTTATTAAAATATTAATGATCATATTTATATATTTTTTTAATATATTTTTTTACATCTAGTTATTTCATGTTATCCAAAGAAAAAAAAAGTTATGAACCATAAGTTGAAAGTTTTTTTTAACCTCCCGTTAGTTATGGACCCGAACCTAAATGATCGAGGTCCATGACCATGATCATGTGCAATTAATTGGTTGAAATTAATTAAGTAGACGATGTAATTGTCAAAGAATCAATGGATGAGTTGTAATTAGGGTTTAGATATTGACATACTAGAAACTATATAGGGAAGGAGGGGTGAGTTATTAACAAATTATTTTAAAATAATAAATTAAATTATTACAAAAATTATCATTTAAGAATTATATTTCTAAAATTATTAATTTTAATATAAATAGTTGTAAGCATATTGGTTCAAGCCTTTCACAATAAAAAAAAATACATATAAAATTTAACATGGCAAAAAGTTAACACCGCAAAATTTTCAAAATTATTGATAAATATAATTTTTAACTTTAATTTTTTCTTCTAATTAGTTGGAATCTCATGTACCTATAACTCAACAAAGAATCTATTATTAAGGGTGAATCAATTATTTTAAATTTGTATCTGAAAATAATTCTATTTAAATGATAAAAAAATAAAAATAAAAATATCAGTAAACACAACAATAAAAAGACATTTACAAACAAAAATAACATAAATACAAAATTAATATATTTTTCTGTGCTTAATCGCACAGTAGACTTTATAAAAACATATAAAAGAAAAACAAAATATTTTTTAATGTTATTTATTTAACTAGCATTTAGCCCGTGCATTTGCACGAATAATAATATAAAAATTGTGAAAAAAAATTACGGATGACATTTTTTAACCGTTTTAAGTTTATGGGTGAGTCAACCCATAATCCGACCCAAATATCCATTTACTCAACATCATTATATATTAGTTAGTTAAAAAGTTGAACTTATATTAATATTAAAACGTACCGCGTTTATCAAATTTGGTGTTTAATTTAAAATATAAAGTCTTTGTAGCCTAGTTGGTTAAAGAGTTGTACTTGTTTTGTTAGGTTGCAAGTTCGAAACATACCTTTAGCATTTTTAATTTTATTTTTAACCGTTTTAAATTTAAAAACGGGTCAACCCACAATCCGACCCAAGTATCCAAATTAACCACAGCTCTCGACCCGGCAATCCGGACACTTTAAAAATTAAGCATCATTATATATATATAGATATCATGTTATCAATATTTAACTCTAGCTTTATCTAAATTATAAATCAAAATATAATTAATTTACTTTAGAGATAGGAGTTCTTTGATTTTGAATTATTTTATAATTTTTTTGATATTTTTTTTAAATTCGTGTAGAATGAATTATCAAAATATTTTTTATATTTAAAATATTAACTTAATATTACTTAATAAATTAAATTATTTAATGATTAAAATGATAA